>NW_009920371.1:18112-41979 GCF_000696875.1 Nestor notabilis | reverse complement strand
CCTACACTTTCTGAAAACTGGATTCCAATTGAGATTATCAGTTACATGCTGCGTGAAATAATGATCTGAAACTGCTTTTCCTAGTACATACCTGTGTGTTCATACTTATGTCTCAATAATGAGCTGCTCTTCTGGAATATTTTGTCACATAAATCACATGCATACATCCCATTTTCTGTCTTTCTCATCTTTTTCTTTGGGGGTGTTGAATCAGAATCATTTTGATCTTCTACATTCGATACTCCTTCTGAGCTAGTGTCTTGCCTTTCATCCTTAAGAAAAATCATGAAAAAGGTTTAGTTCAATGTAAAACAAATGCATGGATGCAGCACACAATATTACAAAACATACGCTGAAGCTGCACTGTTATTCTCATTCAGTTCCATAAACAGACAAACAAAATTGTTAGACTTATATAGTCAAAAAAATCTTCCACTGCATCGCTCTGCTTTGCAGTTCCTGCCACCCTACAGAATCAGAATTCTGGGACCGACTTCCATCACATCCAAATCTGACTGCTGGCCAGGTCTAAGCTACACTGACACATCATTTTTAGGGCCCATAAAATAAATGTGATGTTAGGAAGGAAAAGAAGATTACAGACCTATAAAGTACCCCAGTAAGTTGGAAGAGTAAACTTGATATCTAATTGCATTTTTCAACTTAGGTTTGTCACCACATTTTGCTACCTTTGGGATTTTATGGGAGTTAAGACTGTATTTTTTGATGTAGTTTTCACAAAAAGCTATTTAACTTACCATTCAAATTTGCATATTTTATTATCTTCTTCCTCCTCCTAAAACTACCACAAATACTACTTAATGCAAAATCTGGGGGACTTGAAATGTTTCATTAATAAAAAAGCTTTAAAAATATCCTAAGTGTCGTCTGTTTCTAAGCATTTAAAGTGCTGAAGCTCATCTGTAAGAAGTACAGTATTTTCTACTGATAGCAGCAGTATCACTACACACAATTAATTTTAGCATATATTATCAAATCTGAATATAAAAATGTACATGTTAGCTACCTCAAATATTGTCTGTCTTATAAAGCTTAACACGTAAGCAACCTTGTAAGTCTTGAAAGCTCCTCAGCCTCTGGCAGTACAGACGCCTGCATGAAATGCTAAACAATTTCTAAATCTGAATTAGAAATGCTCAGTCTTTACATGAGCTGCTTTTCTGTTCTGCTCTGTCCCTACCTCAACATGCACAGGTGTTTCTCAGGAGGCCTGACTCAGATCAGGTCATACCTGGACGTATGCAGGGAGAAACACGGCAGGATATAGGAATGGCAGATGAAGTAGACTGCCCGACTTCCAAAGAGAATATATCTGAATTTTGTTTAAGGTGCCATTATGGTGTAAGGATGAATTCAGTTACTCTGCAAGCCAAGAAAGCAGAGCAGTGTGAAGGAAGTAGCCAAAAGTTTCAGAGTTTATTTTCTGAATGTGGGGAAAGAGATGATATGGAGCCATCAAGGAATAGAAGTCATGGCCTTATTTTGCTTTTTGATCAGGAGGATTAGACTGCCTTTAGAATAACGAGCACTAAGGTCCTAGAAGATACTTCTGAATGACTGAATATGGTGAAGAACTGACTTGTCCATGCAAAGAACTATGTAGTTTCTGTAAGTCTGGACTCAAGCTGCCTGAGCTAACTAGCTTTGCAGAGGACTTAACAGTAACATCTATTACCCATTAACAACCAAGCCAAATAAGCCTGATATAGCTTATATTCACAATTTTTATTTATCTTGACAGTTTTCTATTAGTTCAGCATGGATACAGAATGAATACATCATATACAACATACAGGAATACAGGGACCAAAGTACCTGATTTCCATTGGCTTGGGCCGGTTTTGGTGGTGTTTCTTGAACCGCAGGACTAACTGTGGTAGAGTATGTATAAGCCACCTGTGGAATCAAAATGGTTTGCTTATTGGCAGCGAGAGCTCTCAAGCATGGAACACTGTTCTGGTCAGCAATGGCAACAATTGTAGGTAACTGGGCAGTGACTGTAGGTATAGCAATATTTATGGGATTGGCACTTGGTGGGATTACATTTACAATAGGATCAGAGTCTGTAATACTGTTGTCCTTTTGTGGTTCTTTTTTTGCACAAGTTAAGTTCAAAGGTTCTTCTTGGACAGAATAAACACTGTTCTGGTAAACACTAGTTATGGTAGATCTTTCCAACAGTTCTCCATGTTGCTTTGGTAGTGAAAGGTCAAGAGGTTCAATTTGTGGCTCTTCTTGTACACCCTCTGCTGTGTACGTATAACCCTGTGAATTTCTCGATGAAGAAAGGTTTAGTGGCGATGGGGATGGCGTGCTACTGCGTGAACCATTCAGAGTTGATCCTCCTGGTACAGTCTGAGATTTTGTTGTACTGACAGGATTTTGCGAGTTATTTGTGCTGTTCTGGGGTTTGCTCACATCTGTAGTTGCTGCTTGATCATCATTATCTGCGGGACTGCTTAATTTAACTTGTTCAGGAGAAGATGGTCCAGAAGACTGCACAGAAATCTGTCCAGCTTGCATTTTTTCAAACCACTTTTTTACCACATCCAGTGGTAGGTTTACTGAATCTGCTATTTTTGAAAGCTCTTCTGCACTCGGTTGTGCATTTAATGCATAATATGCTTTTAGGAGCGATAAAAGGTTCTTTAAAGGTGGCTGACCAGGAGATAAGTTGTTCTCCCCAGTTTCTGAAGGGACAGGGGAGTCAGGCTTCTCAGCTTCTGTTCTAGTGGGCTGAGGAAGCTGAGGAGGATTTTTCGTTTCATAGTGCTTTAATTCTTGAAGTGCATTAAGGTCTCCTGGACAGTCATCACAAAGAAGACAAGTGCTATCATTGGTCTCTCCTTCAAAGTTCTTATCTTTCTCAGACTTTACTGTAAGATCTTCTGGTAATTTTTCATTTTTGCAACTATTTGTAGGAACAGAGTTTTCTTTTTTTAGATTTTGTGGAACAACCTGAAGTTGACTTGGCTGCTCCAAGCTGTAGTTGATGATAATTTTGGTTGTCCCATCTTGGTCAACCAAAGGAAGACTGATAGCTGAAATGAGTGAATGGCCAGCTTGTTGTATAGATGCATTGCTGATTGTTTCTTGTTCTTTGGATGCAAGATTAGCATGATTGTTTTCCAATACTTGCCTTATTACATTACCATCCACTGCCACTTTAAGTACATTTTGAATGTCACTTAAGTTGATGCTTATGGGAGACACCAGACCTACTGTTGGTAGAACAACAGCTTGCACCACACCCTGAGGAGAACTGGTTGCCTGCAATGGGCTACCACCACTAAAAACCCCATTCTGCAAAGGGGTTGAACAATTAATTCCTGAAGCAACCACTATGGGCTTGAATTCATAATCCACAGGTTCAGTTTTAATTTGGTTAACAGGAAGCTGCTCTTGCAAGGGTTTATTTTCTATCTTTTGTCGTATCTGTGGTCTTGCTGGGCTACCTGGTGATGCAGAAAGGGAAGGGGAGGAGCACTGAGATGTCTTGAGCCCTGATCGGGCTCGACCATTCACTGGCATCAAACCAATACACTTCTTACTGCTTATGTGTGAACTGTATGAACCAGAATGGGAAAAACGTTTCTTGCAGTTTGGGCACTCATATGGCTTCTCTCCTAAAGATGAAAAAAAAGAAGAAAAAAGGCATATGCAACACTTTACTAGGTTACAGCATAACTTCATCAAGAGCTAGGAAAGAATACATCAACATGACCTCTCAAAGAGTCCTACAGAAAAATATCTTATACAGTGAATTGAATACTAAGGGCAATTGTGTCATGTATAGCTCTGATCTTAGAGTCCTTTAGTGAGTTTATGATCCACTAGTAGATACAGGATGGAGCCTACATGATCACGATATATTCCAGTATTTCCCAGTGACTGTCCACATATCACATAAATCAGTTTATATGATACTTGAAGATTCCATTTAACTCCATTCAAATAGTACAACTACTAACTTCAGAAGGTACATAAGCTTCAGAATGGAAAAAACAGAATATGATTAACTAAAGAAAAAAGTGCCATAAATTCAAATCATAATTGTACCAAGAGCTATCCACATTTTATTGTGGCAAGCTCAAATACAGTATATCTGGATCTTCATACAACACTCATCAGCTGAAATCCAGGCAAAGTTTAAGTAACGGCAAACCAGATACAGGTAAGAAGACAGATGTATATTTGCCTTCAGAGACAAATGTCAGGTTAAATTGCCAGGAAGAGGCACACAACTATGCAATCATTAAACCCCTAGTAAGAGATGGCTTTTCAGGGGATCTGTGCTACAGAGGACAAGGGAAGAGCCAAGATAGCTGTCTTGCTTCAGATTGAAAAGCACATTGACTGAGGCTTTCCCACTGACAGGCGCAGTGCCACTACCCTCTGGAAATTAAATGAAGATGATGTTTGCTGAGGGACAACTTGTAAGTGAGGTGCACTTCGTTGCTATTGTCATGACTAAGCAACTGGTAAGAAAGGGAAAGGTGGCCTAAATCATTGTTTTCAGACTTCCTGTCAATGGGTAAATCTGGGTTAAAGACAGAAATTGAGAATCTCTTTTGAGTGACCACATTTAACTTATTGTTATGTATTAAAATATATTATTACATATTAAATTTCTTATAAATTGGAACTTTTCTTAGAAACTGAAACTGTGGTGACAGTACATCACAATACTAGATCTGTGTCCTGAGGCTATTTTAATATCGCTAGTCTCAAATGATGACAATCACAGCCACAGTGGGAAGCATAGCTCTTTCTAGCAAGGCTCATAACATGCTGAATGATCTGCAAACACTGAGAAAAAAGAGACAAGTGAAAAGGGACCAGAAGGATGTCCCTGTTTCTTCTTCCGTAAGTGAAGTTTTCCTCAACTGTCAGAACTTAAGCTGCAACTGCAAATGCTCTTGAGTTATTCTACATATTTCCTGCACACAGGTGAAGGCTGCAGACAGTGCTTACAGTCCCAGAGGAAAAAAAAAAGGAAAACACTAGTATTTTAAACTTACATTTACAAGACTGATAGCACATCAAGCTTATAAAAAGTAGAAATGGCAACATTAGTACATAATTCAATGCTTGGTTTATTTACCACTATGGATTCGTAGGTGTTCCTTTAGGTGATGTTTGTATTTAAAAGCTTTTCCACATTCAGTGCACTTGAATTTTCGATTACCACTGGACTGCGTCACATGTCTCTGTAAGAAAAAATTCGTAATTATTGCATAGGACAGCATGTTGGAAAAACATCCTGTATTTTCACATTGGAACAAAGAAAATGCAATACAAAACTGAAAAGAATCAATCACAACTTTAAGACATTGAAGGTGATATGCGTTATGCATGAAAAAGAAACAAATTGGAAGTCGGGTTAAAACTGAGCCACGTGTGCCTTCTGAAAAAATCTGGTATAGTGGAAAGAAAAATAAAACAAAAAAAAACCCCAAACCCAAAATATATTTGCCCTTTCTCCTAACTTTGGATGAAGCTTGTACTGATATGTCATATGAGTCAGAAGTTCCATGCTAATTCTACTTATGAAAGCAAAAAACCCAAGAAAACCCCCAAGCCCACCACCCACAGAATATGCCACGCAGAATAGAGAAACATTAAAGCATAAAAAAGCCTGTTTAATCAGTTGACTTGATTTTTCCATTTATGTGCTTCCAGCGCTCATGGTTGGCCTTGGATTCCTCTATGTAATGATGCCACATGACTGCTCAAGAATACATGGCTCAGTGACAACAAAGGCACCCCCAGTCACAATTAGTTCTCAAAAGAAATGCAAAAACTAAAGTAACAATATGGAAGGATTTCCCAAGTATACATCAAACCTCTTCACTATTTGCATTGAAACTTTGTGGTTATTTTGTTATACTTTGCTTTGTGAGAGAGTTTATAGTTAAGCTCCAAATTATTTTTAAGTTCTACTACTTTAAAAAACACAAAGGCTAAGACAGACATGTAAAAGTATGTAATATATATGTGATGTATATGCAAGATACATAATTTTACCACAAACTTTATAAATCTATACATTTTAGAAGTTGGAGCAGCTTAATTACCCACATGAAATGGAAGAATTAAAAAGATTGTGTTCGAACAAGTTATTTAATAGAAGAGTGGCTCCTTTTTAAGTAGAGCTCACTCTGTAAAAAGATACTCTGCCACGATTTGGATGCAGCTGCAGATTTTTGGTAACTGGGGAAGTATTTTCATAAACTCATTAACAGAGTTATTAATGTGCTTGGGGGAAATAGACTGCCTCTGTCATGAAACCATGGTGGGAAGCTCCTACACCTAAGTCTGGTCTAATGCGGTTGGCAGCACTGGGGCAGATGCCCACCGGGTGCTGGGCCATTCCTCAAGTGCAGACACAGCAGCTGGGGGCTGAGATGTGTGTTGGAGAAGCAGGGGTGAATAAAAAGGCAGGATGATGTTCCTGGTCTGATTCATGTCTTTAGATCCGAAGAATGTGCAGCTGTACAGTTTGCTGGATGAAAATCGAAGCACTCTGCTATGAGATGCTGTCCAAATTATCAGCCCTCCCCGTTCTACACCTTGTCCTCCTTTATAGGATGCAGACGTTAACAAAAGACAAATTGAAACAAGATAATCTAAATTGCATCCAAGTATTTGAATTTGACAGTTCCCTTGGGATAAGCATTTGGTTAAGCCGCAGTTTTAACCTCCCAGCAGATACTGCTCTCACCCTCCTCAGGGTGGGCTCCTTCCTGCCTCCTGCCAGGCTCTGCAGTGAGGTCGCCACTCTGACTTATCCTGATTAGTACTTGACCCTTAGTTCTGATTTTGTCAGCTGTCTTTTGCTAGTCCACACAGCTTTTCAGCTTTCTTTAACTAAGTCCCTTGAAGATGATGTTCTAGGTGATTGTGCCTGACTCACTGCATTTCACTGAGTCTAGAGGACCATGTCAGGATTTACTTAAGCCTGCAGAGAATCAGTTACTATTGTTTGACTTGAGATTATACAAGTTAAAGAATCTCACCATATATACAGGATTGCAGACGCTGGATTACATAAATATTCACACTAAATATTAATCGGTGCATGTATTCAATCTGTCAGAAATTATTCTGCTACAGTCTTTAAAATCCAATGTCCTGCTTCAAAGGCATGGAAGTCCATATTCCTCGTAGCAAATTTTTAACGAGTTCATGCTTTCCTGTCCACAGGTATAAGCTGCTTTAAACTTTCTGCTAGGCAATGTTTCCATCTATTTTGCCTTACCTTCTTACATTCGTAATTCTTTATTCAGCTTTCTTGCTGTCTGTCCTATATTTTTCTTCTTTGTAAGTTTGTGACATCCTCAGAGTTAGTCTCCAGGACCTTTTAAAATAACTGAGAAATCATAACTCTTCTCTAATGTACCTTGATGCTTTTTCTTTGACACTCTTTCACTCTTAATTTTCTCTGATTCAAACGTTTTTTCCCCTTTCAGCACTGTTAAATCCACATTTTTTGTGCTTCTGATGTGTGGTATATTTTTTTAATGCACTGTACATAACTGCTGTTTTCTGCTTATTAAAGAATTAACTGCGGCATCCAATGAATACTCCTTTGCATTGCTTTAAGGACTGAAAGAAGAAATGTCCGCATTAAGGTTTGTAACTAGCCACTAATGCATCCCTGCATCAAACACTTATTATGCTTAGGGCTAAAGTCCACTCTTTTCATAGAAGAAACCAAAAACTAATTAATGGAAATTCTGAAAAGTTATTTGGAGGATGGGAATTACAATTACATCATGTTGTTTTCAGAGATGGTTTGAGCATGTTCTTCAAGAACTATAATTTCTCAGTGGAGTCCAGGCAACATGAAATTTTAACAGACTACCTTTGGGTGCTTTGTAAATTGATGAGAAGAAAAGTCAAACAAAGATAGGAAGCACTTATTTATACCTCATCATCTTTATTTGGTGTTTCATGTGTGAAAGCAGATGATATATAGGCAGCATCACCTACTATCAACTATTAGTGGTATAGGAGCATTGAGGTGAGCCGTGAGGACGCCAGGGAAAGAAAGGAAGGATAAGGTGCAGGATGGTTCTCAGCTTTCACAGAAGTAGCTGCAGTTTTGCATATTTCCCCCTTCCTTAGGGGGAAGCACAGTGTCAACATACCTATTCCACTGCCTTCACTTCACTAGATACTACCTTTGCTCATTGCTTCCTTGTACAGAACAATTACAAAACTGTCAGTCATGTGGTGGACATTAACCAGCTGACAAAGTTACCCAAATAATCTGCTTTCAGGTGAAGTCCTTTAAGAATGAGACATTAAGTTCTGAAGACACAGCTGTTTAAGTTCCACAACCAGGACATCTACACTTACTAGGGAAAAAAGTTAATTTTGCATTACACAAATGATGTTACCATGTACATGCACATGAAGCCAGTTCTGAAGATATGACACCTTTGTGACAATAACATAAGCAAATACATATTTCAAATTTGCAAAGTATCTAAACTATTGTAGTTTTGATTCTGGTCATGGCTCAAAAGAAAAAAATACACTTACATGGGCATAATATTGAGTTCCAGATACTTCATAGAAACAACATTTATAGAGAGCAACTGTGCCCATTAAAATGTATCTGCAGGAATACAATTTAGACTTTGCTTTGTAACAATTCTGAGATTGTTTCCTCACTTGGTATTTTGTATCTTTTCATTCAAACTACAGGCAAATATGGGAAAGGCTTCTAGCCCCTCCAACTACTTTATTCCTATGCTTTATGCTTCTAGTTGGAAAAACTGGAGAAATGTGGTAGGTCATAAAAGCATTACACAAAAAGCATTAATAGATTTTATAGCTATAAATACAATGTGTATAAGACTAACTCTGAATTGGAAGCCAAACCAATAAGAGAGCAAGACAAATAAACTGTTCATGGGAAATACATTTGAATAAAGAACTACCACCCCAGAATATGCAGGCGAGGTTATTACAAACTGTGAGAGAGCATAATCCCTGTAGTGGGATAGCCAATACTTCTTGCAAAAATTTTTCCTATTTAATTTACCCATGAATGTAAAAACTCAGGTATAAAAATGTATATTAATGTATAATAAATTTTTAAGCCTGTTAAATTCTTGGATTTAGTGATACTTTGTAGAATGGAAGTTAATATGCAATGTATAAAAAGGCATCTCCTTTACTCTGTGTTACAGCCTTTCAGCTTAATAAAAGATCTGTTGGTTTGGAGCTGCAAGAAATACTGAAGTACCTTTCCCTTTACATTCTTTTCACTATTCACTGTTTCGTATCTTTCTGTGATGCTTCTCTCCTTCTTCTTCTCAGCCTGGTGGTAAGAAAGTATGTATCTTTTTAGCTTGGGTAATTCCTGATTGTTTCACTAAGTTTCATTTGGTTCCTGAGCCCCAGTGTGCCTCTAAGAATCTATGGAACCATTTAATTAGGGATGGGCGATAGGACTTTGTGGGGATAAAAGCAGTAAAAAAAAAGAAGGAAGGACGAACAGAAGCTCAGGACCTTCTGCTAGTAATGAGAAATCTAACTCATGGAAAGCATTTGAGGGAATCATGCCCTCAGGTCAGCCCATGAACCAGACAAAACAAGCTCAGAGTATCTTTAGCCCTTTCTGTTGCTTCATTTAGTACTGAAATGTTGTATTTTATGCACAAATTATTTGTATATTGCCTTACAGCACGGACTGCATTTAAAAACTGTTATCTCACAGTTCAAGCAAATGAATCAACACAATGATTTGCTTCTTAAGGGCAAAAATGAGTACAGTAAATTTTGAACTAGCCAAACAGGATTTATGAGAGAAAAGTATGTTTCACTAAAGATTAAAGATTAGATTTGAGTCACAACTTTTATGTAATGTTAGCCAATGAACAGAAAAAAACTAATTGCCTATAAATGCAATAACACACTTCTGAAAACTAAAATTTAAACCCAACCATATTGCCTAGATTAATGAAAACATAAGAACTCATATCTCATCCTTTGACAGCTACTGAAAAAGCCTGACTTCAGCATTAAGTTTAAACGTGTGCTCCAGAACTGGGACTTCAGCACGTAGATGATCTGATGTGAACAGTTTTATTCGCTCTGTACATTTTTGCTCATGTAATAAATCACAGTGTTGTTACAGAGGATGACAAATCCTTAATTCAAACAGCACTTACTTGATCTCTTCCTGATTTGTGTGATGTCATGTGGCGGTCGAGCTGTGTCCTGTATGCAAACGTGTAACTGCACAAGGAGCAACTAAAGTTATCTTCATTTTTTTCATGGCGATATTTGATGTGTTCCTTCAAAGAGGTAAAACGCTTGTACCCTCGATCACAATACGGGCACGTAAGCAGCTGGGAAAATGCATCAGGTGTTCCTACCCAGGAAAGACAATAGACCATATTTAAATAAATGTAAGTTCCAAACTTATCACCATCAACAGACATGCTTTACATTTACATACATTACTGTAAGAAAACATGCAGCTGCTAGAAGCTCTGTCTGTTTTAGAAAAGGACTAATGATAATTTATATCTTTTTCCATAGGTATTATGTTACTAACTACATTATGGTACAGCTGCCCCTGGGTACACTGCAGAGAGTTCAGCACTATATGTCTACCCAAACCCACACCTCTCACTGAGACTGTTGGACTTCCCAATATAGCACTAGAGATTACATATATATATGTATTTCTGTTTAGGAAGTGGTCTGAAAATTGAGAAACATGGTTTAAGATCTAGTAATCTTTGTAGATCTGATTAACTCAATCATAGACAATTCTCAAATCCTGTTTACAAATTGAAGTCTATAACTGAAAAAACTAATAGCCATCCTGTTTTCAGCTCCTGACAAATAAATAATATTTACAAGTTGCAGAGAGTATTTTTTTTCCTTTCTCTTTACCTGACACAGAATTGCAAGTGAAAAAGAGAACTGAAAAACCTCCAAACCCTAGAAATGTGGTTTACAATTCTTCTACTTGGACCTGTTGGAGCAGGTCCAGAGGAGGGCCACAAAAATGATCATAGGGCTGAAGCACCTCTCCTGTGAAGCCAGGCTGAGAGAGTTGGAGGTCTTCTGCCTGGAGAAGGCTCTAGGGAGACCTTATTGTGGCCTTTCAGTACTTAAAGGGGACTTGTAAGAAAGATGAGGACAGACTTTTTAGCAGGGCCTGTAGTAATAGGACAAGGTGTAATGGTTTTAAACTAAAAGAGGGTAAACTTAGACTAGATATAAGGGTGGTGAGGTAATGTAGCAGGTTACCCAGTGAAGTTGTAGGTGCCCCATCCCTGGAAACATTGAAGCTCCGGTTGCATGGGGCTCTGAGCAACCTGATGTACTTGAAGATGTCCCTGCCCACTGCAGGGGGTTTGGACTAGATGACCTTTGATGGTCCCCTTCCAACACAAACCATTCTATGATTCTATGACACATAATGCATCTGCTAATAGGACATGCTTCTTCAGGACAGAAAGGAGAGAGATCAAACATGAGGCCATAAATACGATTCTAATGTGATCCACAGAATTTATTCTGCTGACTTTCATGAAGTTACTTCTGTATCAGTACAGGACAAAGTGAAATCAGATTGAAGCTGAATATCAATTTCACAAGTCTGTTTCTGAGAAGTCAACATTTATGAAGTTTTAACTCCATCTCTTCTTATCAGCATATATTTAACTTCATATAATAGTAACATAGTCTATCCTTGAAAAACAATTTTTTTAAGGATTGGAAAAGAAAACATTTCTTTATAAATTGACAAAAGTGTGTTTAAATAAATGTAGGGTTTGCTGTATTTGATCAAACTATCAATTTATACGGTGTGACATCCTCCAATGACCATGCTACTCTTCCATACTTTAAGGGAAATGGGAAGCCAATTTCGCAAAGATGCACCTATACACTGTGCTAAGTGAGAGCAGGAGAGGTAGGTGGAAGGTCTTTACTGATTATCATTTTATGCTCTGAAGCACGAAGGGCAAATTTGTATGCACTGTCATTTTAAGTTGCAGAACTATAAGCATTATTAATACTCATAAAATTAATCAGTACTTTACAAAGTACTTCTGAATTATTTATCTCCGTGACCTCTTTCAGGACTTATCACCATAGATTGATTATATGCTCTATAAAGTAGCAATTCATTCTGTTTGTGTGGAATTTACTGACATTATTTTTACTGAATGTGCCATTGTTCTTGCAAAACTGAAAAGGAAGAGTTAGACCAGTTTTCATTATTACTAAAACCCAACACCTTCTCTGTCATATACGTTCTTTTACACTTGTTATAGTAACAGGCAAGGTCACACTTGTATTGCGCTGGTTTTTGTGGTGTTCTACTCCTTTCTGCTTTTCCTGGGTTAGCCAGGTTGTCCAAAAATTAACCTGTCCCCACATGCATAGACACAGTATGCCTCCCTTCAATCCTCTTTTTTCCATCTACAATTCAATTCACCTGACACAAAGAATAGTCCATTTCTGCACAAATACAACCCAGTGGAAATGTCAGAAATAGGTTAATTTAAATTCTGTTCCATTGGAGCAAATGGCAAAATGGCAGTGGTTTCCCAAAGCCACTATTTCTCTGCCACTTCTCTTGCCCAGTCCCTTGGTTTGGAATCACGTATCTTTAGCAAATATCACTATATTTTTGGAATGTTCTGAACATTATTTTTCGGCATCATTGTTTTCGAAACACTTCCCTGTGAACCTACTGGTCTAGTTCCAATTTAAATTTTTAATAAAAATGTGTATTTTTAATGATTACATGGAAATTATATTGCAAGGCTGTAAAACTAACTTGACAACCTGTGCCACTGCAACCACAAACTAACATCTTAAATTAACCGTAATTTTTAAGATGCTACTGTTGAGCATGTATCTTACTTGAATTGTGCAAAATTTGTAAAGTACACCACAAAATATTAGTAATTCAGGTCCTATTTCTGTATATAAATAGGCATGTACACAGTTTAAATTTCTCAAATATTTTAATTTACTTTTTTTTTCCGCCCCTAAAAACTTCAGTAACATAAAATCTCCTAAAAGCAGAACAAAATTGTTAGTGTTAACCCATTCACTGCTTTCCCTTAGACTCCAGTACAGTAGTACAGCTACAAAGGCAGGTTTTGGTCAATTATGTATATTTTTTTTAAATGATTGGAAGACAACTCCTAACCCTTTATGCAGGATGTTACTTTCTTTTGCAAAATCTTAAATACAACAATAAAGGAACACAACCTGCTTGAAACTGCAGTTGTCACAGGTTATGAAAGCTGAACATGTCAGAAAGCAACACAGAATGCAAAACCAATTTGAACAGGTTTTGCCTTCAAATATTTCATGATGAAGATGCTTTCAATCTTTCATGACAAAGAAATGAATGAACTATGACTTCTCATCTCACTCAGAAGAGCATCTCAAGCACAAAACTTCCTTAGAGAAAGAAATCTTCTATGTAAAAATAACAACAGGTCATTATTTTTTCACATAAATATTTTTGCACAAACAATGTTTCTTTTTCCTCCACTGTTGTCTTTTCAGGAAAATACCCCAAAGCCTATCATAGACTGGCTACTTAATAAAAGAACTCTTATCTAATAGGTCCTTTTGGGTGTTTCGTTTAGAAATATAAAAAGAAAAGGAACATGTTACAACTCCCCCGAAATTATTCTTACATAAATTCACACTGTCTTGCTTCACTCCCGTTATATTTAAAAAATATTTGTTCTGTTCTTTCATATAATGCTACTGAATGATTTACGAAGCTTGAATTTTCCAGTTACTTGAGGTTATCAATTAGGTACCCATACAACTTAACCCCAGTGCATGTCTTGTTTTACAAAATCAAGTAGTATTGTTTTTTGCCTGATGATCCCATTCTCATATAATTATTTAACTAAGATTCTCACATCACCACCCTCCCCCCCCATGTCATATGTATATGAATTGCTGTCTTCTAAAATGCAGTCGAATGTTTGGGTCAAGTAGTTAGTAAAATTTATTTGCAAGAACTGAACTGGTGGCGTATCTACCATTTTCATCCTGCCCACTAGCTTCTGGCGTGCCTTGTCTCTGGTCCTCCTCAGGTGCTTCGGGGTAGATAACAGCTGTATCTTCTTGTTGTAGGAACTCTTCAACATTAGGGTCATGGTTTTGTTCATTTTCTGCATCAGAATCACATTCGTCTTCTTTTACTAAGAGTGAAAATCAAGAGACAAGAAATGAAATGAATAGCTTAAAAAGAACATAAATGAGCTTCACTAATTCACACTGCCAAACTGCCCTCTATCCAGGGATTTCAAACTCTACAAATAGTTGCATAGTTCAAGCCTATTTAGCTGCAGGAATATGACAAGTTTAAAAACAGAGAACCAGTGACATAACGACATTTAAAAATTTGACTAAAACACATTTGGCTCTTCAACTCGGTGCATTTTTATCATTTTAGATTTAGCTGTTCTTCTCAGCTTCCCTAAAAGCTCCCCTTAATTTGATTTAGCTCTTCTACTTTGAAGGCCATCTTACAATCTTGGCTCCTATGTTTGCAAATGTAAATTTTTTGCCTTCAAGACATAATTTTTAATGTTATTTAAGACCTGCTCATTAGTGCAAGCCTAGAAGATTTTTAAACCCTGAAAAACAAGTTGGCTGGCTGAAATGCAGCAAACTTGAACTTTGAGTGGCCTGTTTTCTGCTATCAAAAAGGTTTCAGATCTAGTTAACATTCTTCAACATTTCCCAGTTTAAAACTTAAGAAAACAATCGATGAAAACCTGTATTTCAAAGTTGACAAATAATAAATTAAATACTTTACTTAATGTTTGTACGATAAATATTTACTACAAAGTATTTGCCTAAACACATTGTTCATAGAGTTTACTTTTACCATGGTGGAATATTCTGTGAGAGCTCTGACTGCGGCACACTAAATCATGACAGATCTCCTCCACTTTTAATAACATAAGGTATATTTTTAATAGGAAGGAGAAGTTTTATGATTCACTTCACACAGAAGTCACACACTCAATTTACAATATGACACAATCTTTTTACGCCATGAGCCAGTCTCTCACACATAGACTGTAATACAGTACATAATGTAGTTTTCCATACTTGTTCGGAGGCATCTGACTTTGTAGTAACTAAAAAGAATGTGCGAATCTACAGTTTTAAACATACCAAAGGTATTTACTTATTTATTAAATAAAGCTTACCCTGATAACACCTAATTATTTAGTGTTAAAGGCATTAAAAGAAAAAAAGAAGTATAAAAATGTTTTTAAAAGCTGATGGGCTATATGTTACTTTTTTGTCAATCAGGGAAAAAATAACAAAGCATTTAGTTTTGCTTGGTTCTTAAATTGAAGTACACACTTTATTCTGCCTTCTGTATAATCATTACAAACACAGGAGTTGATAATAAGATACAGTATGAGCTTAAGTTCATTTTGGCATATTTCTTATTAGTTTAAAACACTATCTATTGACCTATACTACATGCGAGATCAATGCTATTCTTTGTTTTGCCCTTAGGAGAGCCAGCTCTCGTGGGAGGGGACAGCTCTGTGTCACCAGTCAGCAACAGCTCCGGACCCAGGACATCCAAAAGGAGCCCTATTCTTCCTCAGCTAAGTTTACAATTTAAGACATCTACTGAGGAAGAGCAAAGCAATTCATAAAGAGAGGTGGGAGAATTTCAAAGACTTCAGAAGGATACTCACCTGGCCCAAATTCAATAGCACTTTATGAATAAAGGACTCAGATTAACAAATAAATACCTGTACATCCAACTTCATCTGTCTGAGCTTCAGGCCCCAGGATTTCTTTCGTTTCTTTTCCAGCTGAAAAAGTACATTTCACAAAAGAAAGAATGAATATTTAAAAAGAACCCAAAACACATGCAAAAAAGCCACACCCCCCCAACAACTTAAATATCACAGAATCACAGAACAGTTTGGGTTGGAAAGGACTTTCAAAGGTCAGCCTGTATTTGAGTTATTTCTTCAGCATTTTTTCCCATTTCTGTATTGTTTAGAGGAACTGCATTTAAACACAATGTTCTTTCAAAAATATGGATTGCACATTAATTCAGCAGAGTGCAATCAGTTGAACCACAAAGATATTCCATGGTTACAGAAATGAAATCTTAAAAGGAAGCAATACTAAACAATAACCATTATTTGAAGAGAAGAAAGCACAGGGACAGTGTATTTCTCCAGCAAATATAGAGTCAGCTACTTAAATAACCCTATCTTCAAATGTAGATATATGATACACTGGAATATTGTTTCTGGAAACCAAAGTATCGTAAACCAAGTATGTCTACATTGTTTTCCCAATTAGCAGTTTTTGGCAATGACTGATAGTTTGCTGGTAAAGTCTGCAAACAACTACCTAATGTGTTCTCTTTCTTGTAAAACATCTAGAAACCACTTCTAGGCTGCACTTGCTTAAACAAACAAGGATTTTAAACACATGCTCTTCAATTCAGATCAACTGTGCACTACAAAAATGTTTCACGCATCAATTCTAATATTCAGTACAAGTTTGCAGGTACCAGATGTCCACAGAACTAATGCTGTGGAGCCTACCTGCCTCTGAAAATCTACCAGCTCCTGCTGAGCTGCAGCATTCAAGGATGCAGCACGGAAGTTTTAACTCACCACAGTTGTGGATTCAAATCAATAAATGGCCCAAGTTGTTCCTAATTTATGTTTGTTTGGTCACCTGAACTGGGAAGTTCCTATTGGAAAGGACACTGCTGTCATTCTGTCAGTGCTTAGGAAAGCTATGTTGGATTTAGAACTAATTATAATTTTGGCTCATGATACTATGGATTTGGTTCAGAATGCAATGTAAAATTCAAATCCAAAATTTAATTTCATAAAAACAATCATGATACAAAACCATTATTTTTCTTTAAAGAGTTTTTGATTTTTCTCCATTATGAAATAGTCTCTGTGGAAGAGGGAGGATATCAGTAAGTTATTACTCACAGAAATTTAAATTATAGTGTCTTTAGTAAATTCCATTTGCTTCAGTATAAATAAAAGCTATGCTTCCCAAGGGAATGTCAAGGAATTTATGACATTATAGATTAATCTCAGTGAAGTTGAAAACCATCTCGATTCTAATAATCATAACCTCTGCTTGGTACTGTCTCTTTGCAATATCTAAAAATGGGGTATAAGACAGGGAGGAGCCCTTTTCCACAGGCAGTGATTTTCCTTAATGCTGTAGGAATAATAAATAATTTGAAAAAAGTTAATTAGAGCTCCATCTTTGTACCTATGTATGGTCCGCATAGGAAGACAACTTTGCAATTGTGCCCTCAGAAGGCCAATTATCACGCTACAAATACAGCTGCTGGGAAGCAACAGAAAGGGATGTGAACAGATTTTAAGATGCTGTTCCACCAAGTAGAAGTCACAGCTCTGAATTCCAGAAGAAATTTGAGCTACCTGCTGAATGACCACTTAAATGCAGGTCTCCATGAATAGCATCCAGGGCATGAATATCCATCCATCTTGGCACTACAGTTGGACATATCACACAATTCTAAAACATGTCCTTGGACTTCTGTATCTCATCATCACTTATGAGCAGCTGCTTAGTGATACGGTGGGACTTCCCAGGATTAAATGCTAATGATTTTCAGATCACAGGCAGCAGTGTGTACTAGCAGTGAACATGCACGACACAATCCCTGTGTCATGGGCTTACTGCACACCCAGTGTAAAGATCTCTGCATGGGTAAGATAACTGATGAAATTTAAATCACTAGCAAAATGGAAATTTTGGTTGTAGGCAGAAAGTCAAACTTCATAGAAATTTTCACCGCAGTCTTATCTTCAGAGAAGAGAATAAACTCCAAAGCCCATCAAGAGTTTCTAATTTAAATTCTTTAGAGCTAATTTTCTGATACGCATGTAGCAAGCACTATTTACAGCCTACAGTATTGCCTGGTTGTTTGCTTATGTGAGTAAAAACTTGATCAAAAAGATGCTACACTTGTTCAGCTTTCCTCCTAAATGAAATGAATAAAAAAATAGCACATCAACCTTCCTCAGCAACCCACGACGCTGAAAGAACACAATCCATCTTACAGCACATAGGCTGAACCTAAAATTTTATGAGTTAAAGGAATTTTTGAGTTCCAGGAAGAGCTTAAACATAAAACATAACTTCCTTAAGTTTTAAAGCTTATTTCATGGTCTGGACAATTTTTTTAGATCTTCAGTTTTTTAAAGGTATCTTATTTCCAGGTCTTGAAATCTCTAGAATTGCTAAATACTTATAATACATGATAAAGATTTTTAAATATATTAACTTAATAAGTCCATAAGTTTAATCTTTGCCTAAAACAAAACCCCAAACACCTGTAGTATAGGTTTTACTTCAAACTAAAGAAAAAAAAAAGTCACATTACAGAATCATTGCACACATGAATGCTGGCCCACAGCCAACAACTTGTGCAGGATACACGTGGTTCACTTTTTCAAACCCATTTGACCGTTTCAGTTAAACCTCTTGAGATATACACCTTATATTTAAAACACCTGTTCCAAAGGTCTTTTAGAAAGTCAGTTAGAATGGCTGGAAACGGAAGGAAACTAATCTGATGAAGAAATGTTACGTGTGTTGTTTCTATTCCTGGGCATTTGTGAACAGCATAAATATGTAAAAAATTCATTCTGTCACGTTCAGCTAAACCCAGGAACTTTCAGTACTACTTTACTGATAAAACACAACTTACTAAAACTGCTGTAGTATATGTTTTCCTAAAACTAGCCCTGAAGATGGTATTAGTGTTGCACAGACACTTACAACAGTACCTTTCCCCGCATGAGAGAAATCATGTCTTTAATACTCCTCTCTTCAGATTTCTAATGTACAACCAATACTGATGATTTTCAGCTCACACCTTTCCTTCTAGGAAAGCTATAATAAAGTAAAGAGTACTTTACCATAGCAAATCAAAGCTCCATAAAATCTAATGTAGCCTTCATTCTTCTCATGTAGTCATCACCAGACTGCTACAACAGAGGCTCCAGAATACATAATTTTTACAGAAGAAATTTACAGTAGTTCGAGCAAGCCTATATGGCAATTGTCTAATCTTTCATCTGTCTAAACACTGACAAAAGCCTGTCTTCATCAGTGATGACCAAGGCAGTGAAAACATTGCCTACACTGTGAGTCTACAATCACAGTAGGATTTGGTTCAAATGCTTCATTTTAGCAAACTAATTTTAAAAGGTTAAAAATGGTACATTTGAAATAAAGAGTCAAAAAAGATGCCACCCCACGTCCAGAGCTCTAAAAAACCCCAGAAGGTTGTCTGAGGAAAGACACTGTGTCATGACTACCTGTGTGTAGGTACATCTCCAGCCAATGTTCAGTCCAAAGGGTCTTCACCCAGCACCTCTGTGAGGCGGTGCTGCTCTTCACTCCCTATTTCAGGTTTCCTGTACTTACGCTTGAAGGGTTCAAGAAATAGTCTACACACAGCCCATTTTTATGTAACTGCAATTCCTGATAGATACAGCCTGCAGTAGAGCAAAGATATGACAGAACTAAGAAAATTACCTACCTAACAATTTAGCTCCAAAATACTCATTTCCCTGCACAGCATACCTTGGCAATAGCAGCTATGTAAAAACAGGCTGAGCTGATGCTATTCTTTGAACTCTCAGCTGCTCTCTCTCAGCTGGATTGCAGTTAGGGACCATATGACTGCTTTCTGTTTATTTAGATGTGAGGTCATGCAATTGGTCTTAAACCCCCAGTTTTAACAAGGTAGATGCTAAAGAACTGTGGCTGGAGATCAGATGCAAACAAGGATATGACAGAAAATATTCTTTATCTTTCAGGGAACTAAGGCAAATTTCCGCAATAATTTCCACTAATTTATGCATTTATCCCAATTTGGCTCAAATGTAAGCATGCTGTGTGATATTATGAAACTCAGGATCTGCTTCCACAGTAAAAAAGGCCCATTTCCTGACAGCTTCAAATTTTCAGCTTCTAAAGCTGCTGCATAGTATGTGCAACACTTACCTCCCTTCAGTGTTTTTGAAACACAGGTTCATCATGAATAAGAGAGCAAATTCTAAACATAATAATCAAAAACTTTTTTTTCTTTCCTGACTATAATATTTTACAAGGGAAAAGGCAGAGGCAGCTCACAAGGAGAAATTTACATCTGAATATTACTGTTCCATGTTTTTGGGTTATGGCTTACTCCCTAAGTTGAGCAAACCCTGAACCTTACTGGGAGCTATGGCAGAGACCTGCTGTAAGAAAAATGAAAAGCAAGTGGCTAGTCTCTAATCATCCTTGCGAATCTACATTTGAAGCTCCTGTTTAGCAATGCCAGTGGAATGAATGCACCTCTGAATATGCCTCAAATATTAAATAAAGAACATGAAATACACTACAATATACATACAAATATGTTAGAAAACCTCTTTTTTGACTGTGACTATCGCATGTTATTTCAGTAACAAAGTGACCAAAAAAAGTTCTAGTGAATCTTCACTTTAGAAACCATTCTTTACATAGCATCATCAGTGAAAATGAACATACCTTCATCTTCCCAGCCACTGTTTGTACTCCCTTCTCTTTCACTGTTTTCTGGTAATACTGTATGGTCTGTTGGCAAGTCATCTTCTGGCACACTAGCGTCACAGTCTGCTGCATCAGTTACACTTTCTTCTTCCACTATATGCAATTTATCTTCATCGTCTGAATCTGAGTTTGCTTCTACCACGTTATTATAATTGGTGACTGCAGATAGACAAAAAGCAAAATACTGATCAATATATGCCTCATTTACAGCATAGAGGTCTAAAGCTTTCAGAACTGTGTCTAGATGCTATATCTGGGGCATCTCTATGGGGTCACATTGTTATGTCTTCTTTCCACAGGGGGATGGCAGTGGCTTGTGAGCAACGCGGATGTAACGGCGGCACAAGTAGTCACTTGAACAGCTGCTGGGCTTCCACCACTGCTAGGAACCATGGATACCTCTCACTTCTGCACACCCAGTGTAAAAAGGCACAAGAACAGACAGCAAACAACTCCAGAATTGTCTTCTGAGCCACACTGAAGCATCAGGCTTTCAACTGGATCACCCCAGTGTGGATACCAACATTACTGTATGTTTCCTTTAAGAATATTAAGGCCTGGTCAATAGCCTGTGAAACACTTACTACTGTTAAACAACATTTTGTTACAGATAGCTGTGTATAAAGAGGATAAACTGTATATATATAGCAATCACTGGGGTATAGATGGAACAAAACTGCAGAGAAACAACTTGCACTGAAGGCCAAGTGACCCCAGGTCGATCACACTCGAGATGGCAGCTCCTTGTCAGGTCCCATGGAACAAGCCCTTGTCTGCAGTTACCCACACTAGCTGTGCTCACCCAGCCCATCTTCTGGCTGGCTTTTCCTGTAACTGATGGGTATGTGAATCAAGGGGCAATAAATAGGAACGATAAGGAAATTTGACTCAGAAGGGCTGAAGTGCTCCTGATCCAAGCAAAAAGGCTCTTGTAGTTACACCCAAAGATTACACTAAAGACTCAAGAAGATGAATGTGAAATGAAAAATCTCAGAGGTGACTTAGAAAGGAAATCTTGCATAACATTTTCCCCAGCTACCAAGAAAAAGTAATAACTCTACATTTCAGCCTGGAGAACATATTGTGAAAGTCTTGTGGACAAAGGATTACACAACGATATATACGCTTCTGTCATATGGGAGCAGATTATTATTAAAATAGTCTTCATTTGTAAGCACAAAAGATCAGTTATGGCCATTTCAATTTAAACTGTAAGGATTATGTATGAGGAAAAAAATCACTTTCACAATCTGTTGAAATGTCTTGTTACTCACACTGAAGTTAAACTATTAAACATTCATACCTATATGTGTATTGCTTCTTCATTGCCACGTCTGAACTTCTTACAGAAATGCTTCAAAATACAGTTTAAGAAAGAGAATAAATCCATTGATGAATAAACTAACATGACTTGTCATGGCTGCAGTACTCCTTCAGCGGTTATGAGAATTATACTTGGGAGGCACATAATCATACTACTTAATGATACCTGCATCTTGTCACTGTTAGCATATGAGAAGCCAGACTGATTCTTTCATGTGAAATCCTGCCTATTAAGGTAGACAAATAGCAACCTAGACTCCTGCTCTTCTGAGGTTAGCATTTTTTTCTTTTCTTTAAGTAGATATTCTAGTCACTTAAAAATGCATTTAAGCAGGGAAAGTGAGTAACATTATGAACTGACAGGCTACTATCTCATTTTCTTACAATTCAGCAGAAAAATCTCTCATCTAGAACACGGGTAAGCATGACAAAAAAGCATTCTGAATTTAAAACAATCATTCCATGTTTCCATATTTTATACACATAGTGCTATTTGAAAAATGTAGTAATGCTCCACTTCTCATGGTACTGCCCACTTCTAAGACAACAAATGTAGACAAATTTGTATCTGGTCCATTTCAATCAATACACTGATATTCACTTTATATTCTGTAACTAATTTTGCAAAGTGAAAAAGGTATAAGGAATGCTGTAATGTTGCGTGAAAGAGAAGACATAGGTGTATTCCCTCACCAAAGCAGAAGAGATTTATGAATTTATTTGGCTGAGAAATGGTAAATACAACTTTAAAAAAAGTGCAAGAAAAGACATAAACCAGGAAAGTTATATGAAAAAGTGGAAAAATTATTTTGGCCTGTTGTCTTAACTAGGTTTTATTGTGATGTTTAGATGTAGAGCATTATTAATATAGAACACCAACATATTTAACTTTGCCACACAGAAAGGAGATCAGTAAGAGCAGGGATCGAAATTTATAAGCAAAAGTTAAGATTTCAGTACTGTAGAAAATGAATACTTGTTTTTTTAAAAATAAATTCCCTGTTTTGCTTGGGAAATTAAGTGAAATACCTTATATTAGGTTTAGAGTGGTTTCCACGGAAAACGAAAACAGAAAGTTTGTCCTGAAGAATTACACTTACAGAAAAAACCCATCTCTCCTTCTCCTCATTACCTATTTTTTTTCTTATTTTAAATATAATCTATTTACTATGGCTCTATTTACCTTGAAATTTGTTCATATGTTCTCACTATGCTCACTCATGTGCCAGCTCCACAAAACTTAAAATACCACCTTCTCCATAAAAAGTAAGGAACAAATGGTCTTTGGGATTTAAGTTCCTTCCACCAAAGAGCAGTTGTCAACAAGGCAACACAATAAAATCAGCAAGAAATCTGGCCCCA
The DNA here is from genome assembly GCF_000696875.1 of Nestor notabilis. NCBI lineage: Eukaryota > Metazoa > Chordata > Aves > Psittaciformes > Psittacidae > Nestor > Nestor notabilis. The sequence continues at coordinate 18,621 of NW_009920371.1, read as the reverse complement.
ACATTCTGGTTTTCCTCTTACAAAGAGCTTTGGGGGAAATAAACTGCATCTAAAAGGGTTTAGCACATTTGGGATGGCCAGGCAACCCACACACCAGATGCAGCAGAAAGTCAAGGACTTAAACCAAGAGAAACATCCATATATCTATGCGCAACTCTAACTAAATGATTACATGCTGTTTTCCCTCTACAGGATCCTTGCCTCATCTGGTTCAGTGATGGTAAATACACAGGGAACACTCAGTTTTATGGAGTAAACTGAGTATTTGTACCAGCCTGCCTCATTTTTTTCAGATTGCAAAGTGATTGCTCATTCTCTTTATCTCCCCCAGCCAGCAATGTTCCCAAAGCCTCACTTACAGGATGTTAGCCAAACTGGGATTCCTTATTAGGTATTATACTTTATATCTTGTATTTTATATATTCATTATATAGCATATATTTATTATATATTATACTACACAATATAGTATAACTACATAAAATATAATCATATGATTATATATATTT
>NW_009920371.1:0-18084 GCF_000696875.1 Nestor notabilis | reverse complement strand
AAAACACGTAATTAACTGAACTGTGGTAGGTTGATGGTTTATCTCCATTTAACAGAAGAGAAACTGGCTACTTAAAAACCAGAGGATTCTTCTGGCAATCCTGGCATTGCCACGTCAGTGTAAGATGTTTTGTGCCTTTCTTTTCAGAGGACTTTGAATTTATACAGCATTACACATATTCCAAGCACACTTGTCTTCATTCCAAATGCAGCTGTGCTCAGAGCCCAGGTACCTTGGACTGCGTGCCACAGCAGCTACATACACAGAGATCACCTCCAAAATAAGCGACCTTCTAGAATCACATAAAAAACTCCCTGAAAGAGAGAGAATAAAATCCAGTCTTTCAATGGAGCTTTCAAATGCCTTAGAGAGCGTGCTTTTGATTCCTGCAGCCCTCTACTAAAATTACTACGCTTTCCAGCAATTAAGGCAAGGGTTCTGGAGGCAACAGCTTCCTTTAATAAACACCCCTGATTCATTCTCTGGGCACCATTCCTCCTGTGAAAAATTATGTGATCACATAATTAAAGATCTTATCGTTATGCATACATGCAAGGGACAAATTAAAACAGTTTGAACAATCTTCATTCTGACATTTTCCAACTTTTTTTAAACACTCGACTTTCAAAGTCAAGTGTTTGATTTCAAAGAATGTATTATTCTTTAATAGAAATGATGGCTAAAAAAACCAATCAAGCCCTGTAATTTACTGTATTTTTAGCTAATTAAAATTAAAATCCCATTACATGGTACCATACTGATGCCTGCATGGCTGCAAAGCTTAGCTTTAGCAATGCAGATCTGCTCCTGGTGCCCTACAAGACTTAAGAGGTGGCAGTAGCAGGCTGCTGCCTTCACTTGCTTCAGACATGCTTTAGCTACATGTTTCACAGCTCTTTGAAGATATTAAAGAAACCCTGAAACTACGGCACCTGGGATCCAACTCCAGAGGTAACCGTCCTCCCCCTCTCCCTACTCCAGTTCAATCCTAGAGCCAAATTTAGAGTTTCCCTATCCGCACATCATTTTGGGTGTTTTCTCCTTGATGTTTCCTCAGAATAGCCACAACTGAAAGAAGAGGACAGCAAAGTTCATGAGCCTCAGTTGATGCCTGGCACTATGCTTAAGTTGGAAGTAATAAATTTAATTAAACCTTTTTGGCTAGAATTGAAAAACATTCAGTAGAAAAGCCGTATGGAGAGGCTTAAAGCCTCTGAAAGAAATTCAATTGAATATACATAATGATGACTTCAAAGGACTTCTGATTTGGCCAAATATTCCAGAAAATAAAAAACACATGTGAAACCTTGCTTAGAAGAGCAGTTACAGCTTTCCGCTGAAGTAACTACAAATATTTCAAACTTCAGTAATATTTACTTTTAGTTAATGTCATTTAAAAGTAGTGATGACCAAAACAAAATAATTCAGCCTGGATCACATAAAACTGACACAAATAGCACTCAGTGTCTCCATGATGAGACACTGCTCTGTGAAAAGCAATGATGGCTAGAAAGGTTATGTTGCCCTTGGCCACCATCGCTCCAGGGATGGCCATCAACAGCAGGGAAGAAGCAGGCTACTGAAGGGAATCTTATCTTCACTGTAAAAGCTAAGTCTGACTCAGATAATGAACCATGGCTGTAAGCCTTTGAGAACAGGTCACCCGACAAGCATATGTGACGCATAACAGACATACAGGCCTATTCTGTCCGTTGTATTGTATGTAATCTTAGCATAAAATTCTACATTAAATAGTTTCTTTATTAATTTCAGCTTTACTTTCACAGATAAATAGAAAATGCCCCGTTTTCAACATATATATTATAAATGACACTGAAGACTAAATATTTATTCAATAAAAATAATTTTCTATCATTACTATATATCTTTTGAAATGCAAGATTGAATATATTAAAACACTACACAAAAGACACATATTATGAAACACAACTATTTCTTTCTCTGTTGATCACTTTCTTGCCACAGTATCCTGATTTCTAAAGAATAAATGAACATCTGCAGCTGAAGCTTTCATTGCTGTAAAAGTAAATGACTGCAAAATGAATTGCAGAAATGAGCTTTGCTTTCTGGATTTTTACAGTCCTAAATGCAGAGAAGGTGTATCATGTTGCACAATTCTAATTAAAAAAGAAGTATGTTCAAATGGAATTAGTGATTGAAGAGCTAAACCAGAGAAATATATTATTTTGCTAGTTGAATACAGCTAGGGAACAATACATATGTCTAGTCAAATTCAAATATGGTATTAAAAGGAAAAGAATCTTTTATTCTCTGATTTAAACCCAATGAATCCAGGAAATTTAAGGTGAACACTAATGCTGCTTTGATGAAAGACTATAGGACTCACTGTTTCCACAGCATATATTATAATGGGAGATTCCCCAGGAAGGTGAGTGACTTGGGTGGCAATAGAAGAAAAACTCAAAAAACTGGCAGCAGGTAGAACCCAATCATTGCTCCCCCACCCAGATGTGTTCTCAGAATCATTAGATGACATGAAAGACAATATTGCCAACACAAAGAATGACCCAATCAAGTTCATATCACTCAAATTCTGATAGGAATTTACTCGTCTCAACAAGAAAAAGAAAGTATGTGGTGGAATATATATCAGAATAATTTGAGATCAGGTGACAACAGCACAGAACTCACTAAAAAGAAGAAAGGCTTCAACTGAACTAATCTGTAATCTCTAACATGTATTACCAGGATCTGGAAGCATACAGAGGTAAGGATGCTTTGAACCTGATCTGTTACAATCTTTTCAATTCTTGCCAGTGGTCACTGTCTTTTACGTAGAGTCTGGTCCAAGACTCTTACTACCCATCTCTTTCATATCTCTCCATACTTAATCCAAAATCTTACCTATTTTCATTGACAAAAACCCAAACCAACTTTTAGGAATTTAGGGTTAACAGAAGCACCCTTGAATTTTTTAAGATGTTGTACACATGTCACTAACACATTCAAGTTGTGTGGGCTCAATATCTCAACATGGAAAAGACTGGAGATCTGGAACAGGTGTGAGGGATTCTGATCTTTCAGAAATCCTACTTCTAGAGCTATTCCAAGTTCTAATAGAAGAACTTGAAAGCTTATTCACTAATACTCTTAGAAAAGAAACCTTTGATTATACAAACTGGAACAATTCCTGTGCTCAACCCCAGGCACAGCTACAGGCTGGGTGAAGAGATTCAGAGCAGGCCTGTGGAGAAGGACTTGGGGGTGGTGGTTGATGAGAAGCTTGACATGAGCCAGCTTCAGTGTGCGCTCGCAGCCCAGAAACCCAACCGTATCCTGGGCTGCATCAAAAGAAGCGTGACCAGCAGGTCAAAGGAGGTGATCCTGCCCCTCTACTCTGGTCTCGTGAGACCTCACTTGGAGTATTGTGTACACTTCTGGTGTCCTCAACATAAAAAGGACATGGAGCTGTTGGAGCAAGTCCAGAGGAGGGCCACGAGGATGATAAGAGGGCTGAAGCACCTCCCTTATGAAGACAGGCTGAGAAAGTTGGGGCTGTTCAGCCTGGAGAAGAGAAGCTGTGGAGACCTCATAGCAGCCTTCCAGTACCTGAAGGGGGCCTATAAGGATGCTGGGGAGGGACTCTTCATTAGGGACTGTAGTGATAGGACAAGGGGTAATGGCTTCAAACTTAAACAGGGGAACTTTAGGTTAGATATAAGGAAGAAGTTCTTTACAGTGAGGGTGGTGAGGTACTGGAATGGGTTGCCCAAGGAAGTCGTGAACGCTCCAACCTTGGCGGTGTTCAAGGCCAGGTTGGACAGAGCCTTGGGCAACATGGTTTAGTGTGTGGTGTCCCTGCCCATGGCAGGGGGGTTGGAACTAGATGATCTTAAGGTCCTTTCCAACCCAAACCATTCCACGATTGTATGATTCTCTGTTAAGTGCTATCTTGTTTCATGGATTTCTGCTCTGATAGCATACAATCATCTCTTGGAAACCATTTCCTCTCTGTCAGATCAACTGAAAATCTGCATCTATGTATTATTTTGCTCTGGTCTTAAAGATATGTTAAGCAAAATACATTGCAAAGGCAGAAACCTGATAATTTATTGTTCAGTATTTTCTAGTTAGATTTTAGGGCATACTATGTTTTTATTACTACTCCTGAATGAAATGCCTTATTTATGCCTCTCTACTGACAAGCTGCTTTATTGAAGTCAGACCTTTATGTTCTTTCATATTTTTCCTACCAATTTAATATATACACTTGAAATAAATAAGTAGCTTCCATGCAATAATACACACAGAACCATGTTACCATCTGAAGTAGAAACACAGGGAAGAGCTAAAGAAAAGGGACAGCCACCAGCACTACAGAGGGGAGTGGAGGCCATAGAAAACATTGCATCAGGTAGCTTGTTGAACTCAGTAAAAAATACGCTACAATGAGATCTTGTTATGTGGAAAGTGTGAGGAAACTGTATTATACTTTTAATTAAATCATTCCAGGAAAAAAAAAAAACAACCAACCAGAACAACTTCTATCAGAGATTAGTTTCTGAAATAATCCATTTTAAATTCAATCTAAAAACATACTTGTAATTTTCAGAGGAGTAATTCTGTTTTTATGAACAGTGTGTGTGCTACAACTATGGAAAATAGAACTATATTCTATATATAAAGGTTAACTTATCATTTATTTAGACATAAAGGGGAACTGGATTCAGTCCTTCTTCTGCCTTAAGGGATCAAACTTACATCTCCCACATGTGAATAGTTGTAAAAATGTAAATCTAAACATTTACATGCACCAGGCACATTTGTGGTAATTTTGTTTAACTAATAAAAATCTCTTTCAAAACATTTTTACACCTCTTAACTGAATACTAATGTCTAGTCAAATGTAGCTTGACACACACTGATGGAATATTCTGACAAAATAAAACCCATAAAATTCAAGAATCCTAACACGCACTAAGGTATAGAAATCATCTCAATACACATGCACTGGATTATTTGGTCTTCTGGTCCACTCAAAGAAACTTGGAGTTTAAAACAAATGCTTTGCAAGCAGACTGCATTCTCAAATGTGCTCTAAATGTGCTCACAATGTACCAAAAGTGAGACTGAATGTTTGACTTGGCTTACACAACACACATTAAAATCAGTGGTGTAAATACAAATTTTCATTTTAAATCATGGTTTCAAAAATCAATCAGTATTTGACACTAAAACCAACCCTCAATGTTGCTTTTTTTATATTTTTTTTAATCGATACATCTAAGTCTGGAGCAAAGCCTGGTGATCTAAGTCAGGACCAGTTCCCCAGCATGAGGATAATGGCGACAGCTCTGGCACTCGACTCTGAGATGACATAAGCGATACCTGGAGCAAATCTGGCAAATATTACAGCCTCACTGATTTAATTGTATTTAGGTAACTCCCGAGATTGCAGATGACAAGCTCAATTTGGGACACTGGTTTCACACTCCTTAGAAACCATCACTACAACTAATGCAGGTAGTCCTCTCAACAAGGGGCCTTAGCAGAGGTCACCAAATGGGAGCTCGTAAGGTAGCTGACATGCCTTTAGTTTTAACTGTCCATTACCTGAGCAATAAAATCATGACAGTTGTACACTAGGATCTACATAAACCTTTCCTAGAAACACTACACCCCAAACGCATGTCACTTTGAATGGCTTTCCAGATGCTGTAACAGTGCCTTAATGGTACATGTTAGAAATTTGCACAACTTACAAGGGCAGGGAACAACTTTAAAATCAACTCCCGCACTTATATGAGAATTTGTTCACATGTAGAATTGACATGAGTCCATAGATGAGAAGCAGAGAGTACACAGATGACTGTTTCAAGTACACAGCCTTGGTCTCATAATAATTTTAAAATACAGGAAAACATATGCTTATGTATTTATAGATAAATATACATACTTACATATGTATTTTCAGGTTTGACAGCCTATAATTATATTTGGAAATGCATACCTATATGATCATATAAAAAAAAAAATTGATTTTGAAGTATTTCTCTTATTAGGGCTACTTCAGAAAAGTAACTTAAGAAATGCAATTTTCAGCATGCTGCTTTGAGAATTCTCATTACTCTGCAGCTCTTCCATGCTAAAAACGAAACTTTAAAGCTTTGCAAAATGAAGGCTTTCAGTCTTTCAGCAAGACAGAGCAACTTGCAATGATAATTTCTCTACTGGATTTGCAAATTATGGTCCTTTTCTAATGAAAAAGCTAACTATCCTCGAAATATTCTCTCCCTCTCGTCTCTGGATTGATGTAAATTCTACATGCAAATACAAAAATCGTCAGTGGCAGCATAATTTGAAAAATGGTATTATTATAAGGTGCTTATAGGTTTCGAACTACTAAAAATAGTACCATAAGAAAAAAATTAATATTTAGGAACAAGACAGCCAAAGGTATATGAGAAAATTAACTGTACTCTTTACCTGTTATCACCATTTACAAGCCAAGTTTGCAGAGCTTTCTACAAATGAGAACTTAACTCTGCGTAATTCCATGTCAAATGCTGCTGTCAGGAAGTTTTACAGAAGTGTGAAGTAAGTTTAATACTTTAAAGAAGTATTTACAAAAACTTACAGTGAATATAAAGAACCATATTCCTTCCTCCAGCATATATTTTTTCCTTAATCTACTGGAGAAAAAAGAGAAGTTAATAATTTCACTGATGCTTTTAACATTCGTCAGGGGAGAAGTCATACCTTGGTTCATCTTCTCTCAGCTCCCCATTTTACATGTGTCCCTAAGGCAGCCCCATAAAATGCAGAAAAGCGTTCATCCATTATAGATGACATACCCTCTTCTATGCAACATGTAAGTTTTTATAAGTATTTATATTTGTGAATGCATGTGGACAAAATAAATATCAATCAGAAGGTGGGGACAGCTACATAACACACAGGGAGGACTTGTGACTGAATCTCCTGCTCTCTGCCCATTTTTCTCTTTCTAAAGAGCACACATAATTTTCCCATATAATTATAATGACATAAATATCAAATAGATAAAGTCCTGATTTTTATGATATAAAAAAATTAATCTGAATTTTCAAAGAATATTCTGTGGGGACTAATTCTGGTTAGACGGCAATGATCTAGTAATTTTCTGCTCCAAATTAAAAAGGCAAAAAGTAGAAACCTTTCCCTCGTGTCCCATTTCATCCCAGGTAATTTTGCATTTCTGCCATCAGGATTAGTTTTACAGTTTATCATTTTACTCAGAAGACTGGAAAAACCAATCTATACATCTGACTGGTGTCCCTCACAGCCAAGTACAGTCTGACAGCTGCGATGGTTTACTGCCTCCAAGACAACTGAGTGTGGTGATCATTAAAATTAAGCATAAGATATATATATATATATCTGAGAAGCCTTCATCTTTTAGTACTTCCAATTACTGAATAACTGGAAACAGTAAACTAAACTGAGAAAAGACTGAGAGGAAGAAGTATTTCCATGAGTTACATAGCCTATTTCACTCTTAAAATATTACCTATCCACTGGTGACTGTACCGCTCTCCTGCATGTTTAAAACACCCTATTTATGTTGTTTCTACATAGTTTTTACTCCAGATGCTTGAGATTTTTTCCATTACAAAAATTCTCACATATTAAAAAAAAAGTTAGCTAATAGAAGTATTTAAAAGGCAAGATTATTAATTACTTTATCAGAGACAGATTTTAAAAAATAGATTACTTATTGCTACAGTAAAAATTAACCCTTGCACACAGATAAATATCACCAAGTTTAAGATGAGCCACAGAATATTGTCTCATCATTAACTTGTATTAGGTATCAATGGATACTGGTAGTAGGTACCAATGGGTACAAATAATTTGGGAGAACGTGGACCGTAAGAGGAATTTAACTGCAGCAAGATGAAGGTACTCATTATAAGATATACGCAGGCATAAATCACATACACCATAGCAGCACGCTCCAGAATTACATACTCCCTCATACAGACCAACTTGCTTTTATTCATAAATTGATCACAACTGTAATGCAGTTGCTTTAGATTTAACCTCATTAAAGAATTAATCTGAATTACAATTTGGTAATTACCTTAATCCATACTCAAAAACTTAACCACGTTTTAGCATTGTACATAAAAATTCAGGTTAGTACAAATAATTAACTGTATCCAAAATCACTCCATGATGCTAACTCAATCCCCATGTGACACAATTCCACTCCTGTGGCACTCTTGCATGTTATCCACTCTTCCAGAGCATTATCCACTTGCGCCATTCATTCAGTTACCATTAGGCCAGGTTAATTCCTCAGGAAGTCCCAGCTGACATGTTTATAGAAATGTATACTATATATTTCATAATACCTGTGATTTTGTAACATTGTTAGCTAGGTTTATAAATAGTAAATATTTATTTAAAGGATAATAAAAAGGGTGTAATACAGGAGTACCAGTTTGGCTTATCACGTTCTGAGATCCTCTTAGACACAAGGCAGAGGAATGATACTCCAAGTGCCACATTTGGAATACAAGAGTAGCCTATTACAGTAATTCTTTCTTGCCCCCAAAGTATTTTGACTGTCATAAGACTGACATTAGAAAAGTCTTCACCATTAAGAAAATTACATACATGGTAGAGATATCACTGTAATGAATCATATGCCTTATGAAGCCCTGACGTTTTTCTTTCCTCATTCCTAAATTAACAGAACAATAAATTACACAACTTCAGACAGATGTTGCATAAATATGATCTAAATTAATAATGTATCAAAATAAATTTATTTAGAAAGTATTATTTTTTTCCATTTCATATTTCACAGCATTTTTTCTTAACCTCTAAATGATGTCTTAAATCTACCTCTTGAAAATGAGCCAGTTTGTCAAATGCATAAAGGTGGTTGTCTATTCTGACTACAGGTTTAAACACCCCGGTGTGAAAGTAATTCCCTGTACTGTCCCCTGCTTATGACAAAGGACGAGAGACTTTCTTTATTTTATTATTAATTAAGTTGATCAGTTACATTTTGGTTTCACTCTGATTTCACACAGTAACAGAAAAGCATTTTTAATGGTGATCTAGGTTTCAGTTTTCAAAAATATGGGGCCTGACTTCTGGATTCAGGGTAACAAATTTTTAGAGATTATATGTTATTATCATGACAGGTTGTTATATGAAGCATTCCAAATTCACTTTTCTGGAAAATAAAGATTACAAAGAGATGTTAGAATACCAAAGTGTAGTCAAACACAGTTTTAGTATGTAATCTGGATGATCTGGTTTGCTTCATGCAGCTTTGCATCTTGAATAACACAAGGTTATTACGCATATCCATACATGACATGCGTAATGTTTTGCATTTATATTTACAGGTAATCAAATAAACATGGCAATAGAAAATTACTGTCTGGGAGTGGTATGGCAAGTTTCAAGTCTCTCCAATTTTTAATTATCTACTCTATTTTTACAATACTCATTTTTGCATTACAGATTTTTCACATTACTGATGTTCAATTCTTTTAAAATATTAAATCACTGACAATGTATATAATTTATTTGTGTGAAGTGGGAAATAAAGCACCACCTAAATTCTAAGTGTTTCTTGTTAATTTTGCAAGATAACGAGCAGCTATCATTCCCAGAAACCTACTGCAGTGTAGAAGCATGAATAAAGAGACAATAAAAAATGCAATGGATTTACAGCATTTTACTGGATTTCAAGGGTAGACATTCCCTGGTGTTCTATTTAAACAGGTGGATACATGAGATTATGAAAGGTTTCATTTATCCTGCTTAAATGGCAGTACAAAGCTTAAGAAACAGTTCAATTTTCAAAAGACGCATTCCATAAGGATGATATACGTTGCTAAAACAACACTGGGAAATTATATGTTAGTGAATTTTTATTCATTTAAATAAAGTCTTGTATATTTATACAAATCACAATGAAACCTAATGGATATTTCTGGTATTATATTAAGGAAATAAACACGTTTTGCCACACTAATCTCTTTGCTTCAAAAGGCTGTGAACCTAGTGCACAGCACACTCTAGCAAGATCTTTTTAACATCAAGCAATTTAGGACAGATGACTCCAAAGGTAGGGTTGCTGATTTCTGTAGAACTGTAATCTGGATTTGCACTCTTCCATTCCTGTACAAAAATTTTTCACATTTAGCTACTGAATCTCCCCGAGAAGGCAATTATACCTAGATTTTTGGACCAAGAACTGGACAAACCAGCTCTTCATCCCCCATGTTGAAGCATAACCCTTATCTAGCCGTTAAAATATTTCACACACATAGCGCATGCTTCAAAAGAAGTCATATTCACAAAGAAGGTATGAGAAGAGACTACAAGCTTCCAGGATCGCACAGCCATGCTTACTCTGACACTACAGCTGCTCCCCATCAGAGAGAAGATTCAAAGCATCATTGAGAAAGCACTGCAAGAATGAAGAAGAAAACATTCAAGCACCTCCTGTGGAAATACAGACTCGCAAATGCACTCTACCACAAAGAAATGTTAAATTTAGGCACTAGTCTAAATTAAAAAACCAAGCTCCTTCACTTCTCAACACAAACTACTTAGATGAACTAGCAAGCTAGTCAAACTACTTCAGACTGTTTTCCTTAAAAAGTGAAATAATATCCTGAGAAACCAGCACCGCTAGCCTTGATGAATGATAGTATATCACAGCAGTCTTAATGAACAAGTATCTTGCTAAGCCTGGAACGTCAGAGCAGATGTAACATGATGACATGATATTATCTCTGTCTGAACTTATGTAGAAGAAAATTCTATTACTAAGGAAAAAGAGATCTTCACAAGCTAATTGACTACTGAAAATACTGAGTGTACACGATTCCTACCAAAGTATCTTTTTGAACCACTCATCTAATTCAATATGTAAATATTGAAAAAGCATGCCAGAGGAGAACATGTAGTTCTGCTTAAATACTGCTAATGCTTGAGCACCTGCCCGGACTCCTCATCACCACTTCTTGCACCCAAATCAAGTGTATCCCTTCCCCTCTAACAGCTATATGCATCTACAGATAGAATAAACCACATTTTCACATAGACTTTGATGTCAATGAATACGAGCTTGAAATCTGACAAGTTAAATTCTTTGAGACTAAGTCTTATATGAGTGAACCGAAGACAAATGGAGCTGGCCCAGAAGGCCATGGGTTGCCTGTTCTGCTGTCCTGGAGGCCAGCAGCACACACCAGGTAGCACTCTCACTCTTCCCCGTTTCCTCTCCTGAGCATTAAGTCACTTTCCTAACAGCAACCTTGCCTTTAAACCTTTTATTACACTGATTTCAGTTCACTCTGATATTTCTGAATACTACCAGCAATTGAAACTCCTATCAACTACTGAAAATCTGTAAATTAATCAACAATTTAGGAAAAAAAATCTGTCTCCCTCAAGAGAGGTGTGGAATTCACAAATAAATCCCATATAGAAAGAAGGGAGCTATAACCGACAAGGGCAAGAATTTCCAACATTTGTATCTAGTTTTACCTAATCTAAGGAATTTATCTAGTTTATAGAAACAACAGCCAAGTAAGCATTTTTCCAATCAGAAGAGAAATAGCTTTCCTTATGAAACAAAACTACAGTAGTTGGTTCTGTAACGTGACCGAGTTTCAGAAAAAGACGTCCTGTCCATCGACTTCTGCTGGGCCTCTGGAGAAGCTCCATCCACTGCTTTGCTTCAGTCTCACATTTGTTTCTTTATAAACTTCAAAGTGAGTTATTCCTCAAACTATTTCAGATTTTCTCGTCACAAAAAAAACAAACACAGGCAAAAATATTTCTAATCTTTCATTGGTTTGTTGCTGCCTTTCCTCCCCACCCCCTTCATATAAAAGAGAGACTGAAGATTACCTATAATTATTATGTGGAGGGGCAAATGAAGTGTTGGCACAACATAGCAGAAGTGAGAAACGAGCTTTTAGACATTCTTCAGTTAGTATAACACTACTGTAATATGAGCTGAATGAATAGTAGCTAATAAGCTAATGCTAAACCCTTTCTTAAATATTCATAATTACTTTTTATAGTATGCAGCTACCAGATACACTGAATTTCCAAGAAAGCATGCACTCATGTTTGTACAGGATCATCACATGGCACAGTGAAGCTTGTAAAAGGTTCACAACAAATCAATACCTTAAAAAACAGTGCCCAGCAAAGGAGGATTATTTAAAGAATCAGTGCATAAAAGACAATTGTGAGATTTTAACTATGATACTGGAATTACTGTGCAGCAGGTATGTTCCAAGACTAGTTCATGGTGATAAATAACTGTATTCAATTTAGTCCAACACTTTCAAATTCCCGCTGTCTACACAAGGATGAAGTTAAACATTTTAAGACTTTAATTTAAAAGAGCTTAGCTGTTCCATTTGACATTGAAATTCATATGTAAGGTTAATGAACAGTGATGAACAATCTAACAAAGGATCAGTGATGGAGTAGCTTAAATAAAGAGATCAGTTTCCAAAAAAAGGAGGAAATATCAAGCCTTGTATTTATTCATGTAAATGACCTGACTTGCATACAGGCATTCTTAAATTTAATTTTGCCAGCCTTTTGTAAATGAATGGAAAAGACCTTAAGAAAGCAATAGAGACATGCCTGATGTCAGATGAATACTGAGGAAGACAGTAAGAAAAATCTGTCAGTCACTTCAAGACAGAGACTTTCGCTTTGTCAAGGCTGCTACAAGAACAGCTGAGCACTGACAAACCACAATGGGACTGCCTGGCTTAAAAATAAATATGTTTTGTTTAGGAGGCAAATGACTTTCAAGCTTACTGTATCTGATCTCTTACAAAGAGACAGAACTTCTAAAAAGGGAGAAAAGCTTTCAAATGCCTTGGGAATTGTTTTTTACTGCTTCACAGCCAGTCTCTTGGAAATTTCTCAAGAGCTACCTGGTTAAAATTACAACAAGCTAGAGAGATACTGAAGATAGAAAAGGCATAGTGTTACCTGTAGCTATTTTAACATATGTAATCCTTTAATTTTATATGCAGTATTTCTACAGCAGATTTTAGTTTTTAAGAATCTTATTTGCTCTATCAGTCAGTCCAACTGCAATTCACTGACACAATAAAAAAAAAATAAAGCTAATACAACAACAATAATGCTAATAAATATAAGACATTTTAACCTAGTTACTCTGTTTGTGAGTCTTAATAATGGATAGTTAGCTGTTGATATGTCAGATATTAAACATTGCTAGGCTTAGAATTCTTATTTCCTAGGGGAGAAAGAGTAAGAAAACACTGAATTTAAAGCAGAATGAAGCATTAAAGTGTAATCAGATCTGACGTTTGGATCAACTAAAATGAGAAATATGTTTTCCAATCTGATAGTTTTTCCAAGAAGATGCCCTTACCCATTCTAATCACCCTATCTAATCTTCTGTTTCTCTTAAAAATAGTTGCGACATCTTTCTGGTTACATCTGTAACAAAAACTATCATGATGCCCGAAAACGATTAGGATCAGAGAAGGGGCTAAGTCAACCCCTGACTACTTCTGCAGAGGAATTCAGTTTCTTGAAATCTGTGAAGCCATTAGAGAAAGGAAAGTGTAGGGAATTGTATTGAGGATTACGACACAAGCACAGCCAGTGAGCAGAATGCTACTGAAGAAAAGTCACTGAACAGGAAATCAATACGCCCATGAGAGGCAAATAGCCAGCTGAAGGTGGAAGGATGAGATGAGCAATGTTAGAAAGAAAAAAACGCACAACTCTGCAAGGTACCCTGGCAGAAATAGCACTTCTGGGAAAGGCAGTTGCAGATGGAAAAAGATCTGCATCCAGTGTGCTGAGGACTGTATGGAAAGACTCCATGTCTAGTAGTTGTCCTAACTTTCCTATGCCGCAGAGAACACAACACTCAGAGGTATTGCAGACAGACTGAAATGCTGCCTGGCAAAAAGTCTAATGGATTGGTTGAAAATATTATGGTATATTCCAGTAATAACCAAATACATCCATACTCTGTTGGGATCCAAAGTCAGCTCATCAACTTTTCTCAACTCCCAGACTGTGAAGAAAGAGAAATATTAGGATGAACCTTTGTGGCTAAAGACACTGTGTAGAAGCTTGAGACATCTGTTCTGGACTGGCAGAAGCTCAGAGAGAGACACCTATGAAAAGTCTTCCCAGAGTTTGGTGTTTGTTTTTTTTTTACTTAAAGTCCAACATGAGACATGTGAGGGGAAATAAATATTCCTCCTTGAAAACATGAGTCTGTAAATTAACTCTTGCCTTCAGAACACCCTTCTTTTTGAAAGCTGATAAATGACATATTGGTTCTTTTGGGGGGATCAGGAAACTAGAGAGATAAAGAGCGAAAAATTAAGAGCAGACTCACAAGGCTTCACATTATAGTTTCAATACTACATAACTTAAAAAGCCCTTTAGTGCAAAAGTGAAAATCAAGTCTGTTTTACCAGCTAAATTTAGATCCATTAGTAATCACTGCACTCTAATACAAAGTAACTAGTTTTGGCCACTGCAGGTAATCACTGTACTCCGGAAACAAGCAGCTGTAAAATTACTGTAACAATACATCATCTGGCTCACTTATGAGGTCTGTTGATTAACAAACTCAAGGCCACACAAGTGTTTAGTGAGGAGGAAAAAAAAAAAAAAAAAAGAGGGAGTAGAGTGGGTAATTTAACTTTTCATTTACTACACAGCACATAGAAACACATGTGAATGTTCCCCACATTGGCTTCAATCCAGGTTCCTTCTCTGACTTATTACAATGTCATATTACCACTCATATTAACCTAAAGCCATTAAAAAACATAAAAGGAACCAAACTTCCTTAACAGGAAAGTGATTTAAACTCTCTGCGAGTAGGGGTTTTGAACAATGACAGGTGACATTTAGAATGCAAAACTTCCATGCTGGCCAGGACACTCAAGAATTTAAGACAACTCCGCTGAATAGTTAGTCAAATCATAATGTGCCTGCTGACCATCAATAAATAGCATACCAAAAGGACAGCAGTACTGTATTCCCACATGACACAGAAGTGAGGTTAAACTTGTAAGAGGAAGTCAGAAAAGTTAGGAACCTTGAAGAAATAAAAAAGTAAGACATGAGTATGTATTGAAGTCTATCCTATGCTGTTCAGCTCAACAGCAAATTCAGGTACAATCTTCGGGCATTTTTATGAGAATAAGCCATAAACTAACAATAAAAATGTAATATAAAGCATTGTAAGTACTTAGAAAAACTTAAATAGTTCCAAAATTTTGTTATTCTGGTTGTCTGTTTTGCCCAGCTACATACTCTTTTCTTCAAGCCATATGATATTCAGATTCCTTTTCCAGGAAAATTCCAAGGCATTTTGTCTGACTACGTACAATGGAAACACTCAGTGCTACAAACCAGCCAACTCCTGAGTGGAATGTCACATTCATTTTGGGCCAGTTAAAGTAGAGCAGCATTTTGAGGAAACTGAGTGAAGAGTGTTGTTATCAACTAGAACAGTTGAAAGAATATATTGTCAGAATTTGAACACACCTAAGAAATGACACCCCTGCTCTGTAAAAAGCCCGACTGAGTTCTCAAGAACAGAAGTAATACAGATTAAGTTTACAATATATTTATTTAAACAATATCTAGATCTTACAGTAGTCCATTAATTCAGTGCAGTCAGAATACTAATTCTGCGCTCTCTCATTTTAGTGCCTTATGAGGTAAAACCTGCAAAATTATGAGCTAACACTTATGGAAAGATATCTTGTGTGATAGCAGTTTTTTAGTAGCCACTTATTCTATTAATTTTTAAAGAATCTAGCAAAGTTATAAATTGTTTCTATAATACTACTGTGATTTGTAACATCCAGCATGACAGTGTAGTAATATCAGTAACATGTCCTTAGTAACAAGCCAATATGAAACGATGGATTTCTGGACCACTTGTTAAACACTTTGAACAAACATTTCTGATGTGCACAGTAAGATCTCAAGTATAGTCAGGTCACTGCTAAAAGAAAACACTGTAGTGAAGAAAAATGAATACCAATTTTTGGTTGCAAGAAATTCAAGATGCAAATGAAAGTTCTGGTAAAGTTCTGACATATCCTTTCCAAAAGAAATTAAAACATTTTATGTTTTACACTGTCACCATGAGGTGTACAGACCAACAAAGAACTATGTACTCCCATAAGTCAAGACACAAGAGTGAATAAGGGCTTTAATTACTGATCACCTTTAAAATGGGTCCACTCGGTCAAATGAAATACTCAAAGGGCAGAGCATAAAGCCATACAGATATTTGTGCTTATTAGCTATGCGGATAAACACTGAGTGTTATCTTATTATCAATCTCACCTACAAGCTCACTGGTATCTATGTATGTTGCTACGAAAACCTGAATTGCTCCAATGTGATTTGCAAATAAGTAAGTCTCAGCCCTTTTTACCTCGATTCTTATTTTTTGACTAGCAATGAAAAAGTATCCAATTGCTTTCCTGAAGTTAGAGATATTTAAACTCCTAATCTAAGATCAGGAACATCAGAGATCAGTCTTACTCTCATCAGAAAGACAGATGTCTGACTGCTTGATCAAATCAGTTTGGAGCTACTATTTCTATTCAAGAACAACAACATCTGTTTTTTCCAAGTAAAAATGGATTTGTTCGCTCTTACTTTAATAATACGCTATAGACAGATCATTAAGACACAGGGTAAGCAATTAATTAACCTTTTGCAGTTAAAGAAAAAAAAACAAAAATTTTTTTTTGTTTTAATAATAAAAATGTCAGCCACATATACCTGTTTCAGGCACTTGTCAAAATGCAGCTTCCCCTCAGAAAAATGAGGTACAACTGAGCAGCATAAACGTTCTAACAGCGGTTTAGCAAACAAGGAGCTGTCAACTTCCAATAAGCTATTATTCACACCTCTTTAATCACTGCCACAGAGTCGATTATAAATAGCCTCATGCATTTTTAAATAAGGTCATTCTGAAATGAAACAACAAAGAGGGTAGTAAATATTCCAGTACATAAGCAATTTAAATTCTACAGCATAACTCTGCCTTCTCAGGTATTCAGTTTAAAAAACGCCAACAAAACCGTTTATTAACTGGTACAGTGTCAGATGTGTAATCTCTGTGAGATCAATAAGCCAGCCCAATTATGTGATAGTTTGCAAACAGATCCGAAAGAAATGAAACTATTAAGACTTGCTCACAAAATCCAGCTCCAACAGCGTTATTTACAAATATACAGTAATACAAATTAATACATCCATGCATTGCATGAGTAAATCTACTATGCAAAAATATTACACGAATACGAAACAGCTCTGCTGTGTTTTCCCAGAAGCAGAACATAAATAAACAACTTGCATAGATCCCTGATTCATACAAAACCCAGTTTTCTACTTTTCTCGAGTTTTTCAATAATTTAAATACCTAAAGAAAACCAGGAAGATAACTGCACAAGTAGGACCAATTTCTTATTTTTTCCCTCTTCCCGTGTTTTTCTCAGGTTCAAGATTACCTGATAAAAAGATATGACAAAATAATGTTAATATCAAATCTTTGCAAATTAGCTTATGGGAAAAAAGATAAAAATTAGAAATATTTATGCGGAATTTTTCTCAGAAACATTATAATTGCAGATGGTGACACCAATTTTAAAAAGTTAACTTACCACTACCAGAAAAAGAAAGAACTGGAATAAAGACATAACCAAGTAGTTCCCATCCTACTGATCCCTACCGAGATGTTACCGTGCTAAGTATTGGAACGTTCCTTCCTGTTACCAGTTTTGTTTTTCTGACTTGATACTCATCTTTGTAGATGGACACTTACTGATACATTGTGCTGTACCTGCCTAAACACCAATAGTCCTTATTGCTCCGTTGTGAACAGTTCATCCTAGAAAATGGGCTCTGTGAGTAGAGAACCCCAGTATTATCTCCCCTCCCAAACTTTCTGAGGTATTTAATCTGGTTATAATCTAAGCCTCGTTTATTCGCGCGGGAGCAGCGCGTGGCGCGGCGGGGCGGGTGGCA
>NW_009920370.1:2534-22804 GCF_000696875.1 Nestor notabilis | reverse complement strand
ATATATATATAAAAAACACCATGACAATGCCAAATGACACACTTTTTAGTGTTAACAGAAATTACCGCTCAGAAATTCAGCCTTTCTATGTATACTAGCACAATGTATTTCTTATGGGAGACTTTGAACTAATCAGCCCTTTTTTTTTTATGAGGATGAAATGATTGCTGGGAAGAGTAATCATCAAGGTAAAGTTAAAAATATCATAAATTAAAAGCAAAAAAATGTATGCTTTAACAAAAATTACCTATGCCAGGAGTGTTTGAAAACTCATAGCAAACACATCCTGTTACCATTTTGCATGCAGATTTAAGTGAATAATTGAAATCAATCCCATGAGAAAGAGTTAACTGGTTTGGTTTTTTTTCAAAAGCTTTTGTTGTGTTTTTAATTCTCCTTTTGTCCAGGGTTCTTCTCCAACTGAAACACTCCAGGAAAAGGATCTTTTCTATTAAAGTTCGCACTTAAGAATACATTTAACTTTTACTGAAGTTAAATAGGCTTTAAGCATGTGTTAAAGTGCTTTTCTGAACTACAGCCAAAATTTGAAAGCAAAGCTGTGAAGTTCCGGTTTTTCAGTAACTGCATGTGTTCAGGCCTCAATTTCACACTCACATTCTCTTCATTTCCCCAGGAAAGCTGACTTTCAGCATTCCTCTGGTGACCGAGGGATACTCAGATGGTGGAACTTCTGAGTAGGTTTTTAAAGGTATTAAAAAGCTTAAGAACACAAACCAGCAGCAAATGATGTTTCCACTGACTGTGAAATAAGAACTGATGTACCTGAATCTTTAATTGCCCAAATACTTTTGAAAATTTGCCTAGTGACACCTTAGGTCTTATACCAAAACCTTTAAATTCTGATATAACCAAGAAGAAGCAATGAAAGTTTTGTCCCCAAAACACAAGAATCTTTGTCTGTTTTAAGGGGGGATTGCAACTTTCTCAGCTGTTTCTTCTCTATCCCCTCAACTCACTTTTGCTTATGATATCCCTCCTGGTTCCTGGAAAGATCTTCTGATGGCAACCACAGGCAGACTTTCCCCTAACTATTTGTTAATGGGATTCCTATAATGCACCAAAATGTCTTACATTTCTTACTGAAGACCTTACTCTAAATTATATATACCGTGGTGGCGGGGGTGAGGGAATAGGGCAGAATCCTCAAGTTTTGGCCTCAAGCACTCCTACTCTACACCAACCTATTTAATTTGCCTTGAGCCTCTCTACCCTTTCTGCAAAATAGATTACATATTGGTCAAACGTACCGAAGAATTAAATCCATGTACTTTAACCGTGCTCAGATACAATGTCAACAGATGTAGGTGGAAAACATCCACGTTGCACCATAACCCATGAAACTAACATTGGCTACATGTGCTTTTCCTAATTGTATTGTTTCTTGACCCTATGACGGATTCCATTATCTTCATCTGTCCTCAGGAAGCACTACAGTGATTTTCACGGAAATCAGTGAAAACTTGTTTTATTAAAATTCCTAGCAAACACTTCTGTATTTGTAGCAGGATTTGGCTCCCTATTAACTCCCAGAGCAGGGCTGGAAATTTTCAGTTGGAAGGAAATAGACATACTTACAAACACAGTGCCTCAAAAATTAATTTCATTTTAGGATGGGATTATCTGTTTCTGTGAAGACTCCAATAACGTCTTCCTAACCGTGTTAGCTGCAAGAGTTGCTTTCAAAATCAATGGTGATCTAGTCAATACAAGTCCTTGGTATAACGCACCTCATCCTGAAACACATTTAAAACAGGGTGTACCCTCTCCAACACCACATTGTCCATGGAGATCCCTTCGGTTCAACTATGCACACTTATTTGCAGGACAACTGGCATCCCAAAATTTTGTTTTCACCTTTGAAGTCTCCTGCTTCTGTTGTAGACTCGAAGATACGTGACCCGCCGAGGGAAGCTGCCCCGGAGCCGACCCCACCTGCAGCGGAACGGCACAGATGAGCGCACGAGAGGTTTACCTCAGGCAGCAGAGACCCATCGGGGGCTGGCAGATGTCGTTAAAGCCGTTGACTAGTTCTGGGCGCTGCCAAAGTAACGGATGCCACCCCCAGCGCCTATCAGAAGCGGCCTAGGGAGCGCGAGTACGCCGGCGAGGGCATGGCGAGGCAATTTGCGCGGGAAGGCGTGTGAGGGAGGCAGTTTACCACAGAATCACGCCCTGGTCTGGGTTGGAAGGGACCTTAAAGCTCATCCAGTTCCAACCCCCTGCCATGGGCAGGGACACCTTCCACTAGAGCAGGTTGCTCCAAGCCCCTGTGTCCAACCTGGCCTTGAACCCCTCCAGGGATGGGGCAGCCACAGCTTCTCTGGGCAACCTGTGCCAGCGCCTCAGCACCCTCACAGAGAAGAACTTCTTCCTAATGTCTTATCTCAGTCTCTCATGTGTCAGGTTAAAGCCATTCCCCCCTGTCCAGTCCCTACAGGCCCTTGTCAAAAGCCCCTCTCCAGATTTCTTGTCACCCCTTTAGGCACTGGAAGCTGCTCTAAGGTCTCCCCTTAAGGAGCTTTCTCTCCTCCAAGCTGAATAAGCCCAGCTCTCTCAGCCTGTCTCCAGAGCAGAGCTGCTCCAGCCCTTGGAACATCTTCATGGCCTCCTTTGGACTTGCTCCAACACCTCCATGTTCCTCTTGTGTTGGGGCCCCAGAGCTGGGCTCAAGACTCTGAGGGGGGTCTCACCAGAGCAGAGATAGGTTCTATTGGTGATTATCACCCTCTCAGAAGGAGCTTGGACATGGTGTGCACCCAGTACAAAGTTATGTACTCTGCACTTGCTAGGAAGGATGTAGTAACTCAGACAGAACTTCCAAAAAAGCATGCTGCAGGGAGTGCCAGAGCCTTTCACTGGTAATGGATGGCAGCAGGGACAGCAGCTGTCAGATGTGACCAGGTGGATGTTCTGCTCAGCCTGGTGGCAGAGCTAAAAGAGGATGTAGAAGGCTTAAGAAGCATCAGGAAGTCTGAGAAGGAGATTGATGGTTGGACTAGATGACCTTTGAAGGTCCCTTCCAACCCAAACTATTCTATGATTCTAATCTTAAACCAGGCTCTGACTTTTCTGAGACAGGAACAGGAACTGCCAGTAGAAAGAAAACCAAGATCCGGGGATCCTGAATCCTCCCACTGCCAGACTGAAGGCAGTAGCTCAAGGAAGAGGAATGAATGGATGCAAGTCCACACTCCCCTTCCCCGTCTTGCCCTCCCAGGTGCCTCTGTGCAACAAGTATGAGGCTCTGGATGGGGACCTGATGACATCCATCCCAGAGTCCTGTGGGAATTAGACTGATGTAGTTGCCAACCCACTCTCCACGATATTTGAGAAGCCCTGGCAGTCAGGTGAAGTCCCTGGTGACTGGAGAAAGGGAAACATTGCACCCATGTTTAAAAAGGGTAAAAGGAGGACCCCGTGAACCTGTCAGCCTCTCCTCTTTGCTGGGAAGATAATGGAACAGATCCTCCTAGGAGCTATGCTATGGTGAGGACAGGGAGGAGATTCCCTTTTACCCCCCACAAGTATGTTTTTCCTTTTCCCACATTATCATCACTGTGTAAAAATAGCACACACGTTTTGCACGAACATTTAAAGATACTTTCTCAGAAAAATATTAATATTAAACCCTTTCCATTGTATTTGGAGAATTTATAATCTTACAAAACATTTATTTTCATGTCATGAAAAAAATTGAGGGTTTCTTTAAGACTACTACACTATTAGCAGTGGTATTGTTCTGGATACTTCTCTCAAAGATACTAAACAAATTCATGTTCTTTGTTTAAAAGATGTAATTCATTGCCTGTGGCATCTTGTCATGAATAAGACGCAGCACACTGCCTATTTGGTATCTAAAATGGCAGATAGGCATCATGGTAAATGGGGGCCTGAAAGCAATAGCTTATTTGTAAAGATTCATAAAGGTTCTTGTAAAATACTGCAATGACTAATTTTGAAGTCTAAAAGCAGATATAAGAAATGAATACAAATTAGTGGCCTTGAACTCTGGCATATCTTTTGACATTTACTTTCTATATGTATCATTACTAAAAGGGGTAATTTTTTTTTTATTTCATTGTAAAACTTTATTTGTACTATAAAATGAATTGGTCACGTACGTGGTTCACTAAGGCAAATTCTGTATTAACACTGACACCCTATCCGAAAGCACTGATCTGCCATGTCTTACTTATATCATAATAGAGGACCATAGGAAGATGATACTATTATATCAGACCTACATACAACTGTCTCAGACCTTATTTGCTTGCTTACTGTAGAGTTTCTTTAAACCATCAGAGATAAGTGTTTCAAAGTTTTGAACAAACTATTTTGAGAGTGATACAGCTGACCAGCATCTGAGCTAGTCATCCACCTGGATAAATCTTTAAGTAATGCTATACCTGGAGTAAGCTCAACTACTGAGCCAAGACACCCTGCTAATCAACAATCCTTCATCTGCTATGTTATGTTGCACCAGATAAGCTCCCACACAATCTCGCATATGCTAATAAATTCATCAGTCTTGATTGAAAGAGAGTTCATGTGCTACCAGCTCTTTCTGAAGAGTGCAGCTGGTCTTCCTGTATTCGTGTGGGCCTAAACCAAGCCTGCTCTTGCTATTTCTGATAAATATTTATATAGTAATGTAAATTTACAGGGAACATTACAAACAGATCAAATGTGGTTTTGGCCACAAAAAAAGCTTAAAACAATATATATGTATTCCCATTGGGAAAATAATTACTATACAATTGCAAGAAACAGCTTATTTTTTGATGACAAATTGGCTATGAAAAGAATCATAAAGTTACAAAAGAACTGGTACAGTACTTGTTTAGAGATACATGACTACTGTTTAGACCCTGCAGGCTGCCAGGTTCTAGATCAAACTACTCATTGAAATGGAAATAACATCCTTTTTTCACCAAAGTGTACTCTTCGACAATTCAGTAAACCTGGCTGGAGTCAGCACTCCTCATAACTCTGAAGAAACCTAAATTTGTTGCAGAAAGTAACATCAACCTATTCATAAATACTCTTTGGTAGTGAAACTCTGGAACAGTTGTTATTAACAGAGTATGTTTTACTGAGGGAGAAAGATCAAGAGATTTTATAATTAGAAATTTGCTCACAACTATCAATATAGTTTTCAAAGGAGTTCTTATTGCTGAAGAAGACTAGACAGATTCTTGTTTTCCATCCTACCCATCAGGAACTCAACATATTGAAAGTTACTTGTCTGAATTATTCAGGTGCCTGTCTCTGAAATGAGTCAACAGGACAAGTTAAAAATAAAATCACAGAGTTCCTTTACAATAAGTTGCTTTTTTTCTGATTATCACCTTTTCCGTCCATTTTTTATCCCTTCTCCAAAACTCAAAGGAAATACAGTTCCAAGCAAAATTCATAACTGTAGAGATGGAGACAGTGGAGACAACGGATGTTTTCTGATACCTTGTACTCTAGTTTCAAATACTGTTACTCTCAAAAATATTACACTTTCTTGGGCAGCAACATATAATAATACATTTCTTATTCTTCTGTGTGCCCCAGCTCCATTCCCCATCTAAGCAAAAGTAGGACTGGAGTAGGAAGTGAGTCAGGACTACTGTTTGCAACATTGAGAGATGAGGAATAAACACAACCTGATCTCTTCGCACCCCCCCTCCCCCCACTATATAGCTTCTGATGAATGTATGCATGAATATGCAGAAAAAGTGTCCTGCTGTTATCAGCTACCAAAGCTGATTTACCCACATGCAAAGGCAGACCCAGGAAATGAATTTTGAATATCAAAAATGTAGTTGGTAACTTTGATCTCCCTTGGGAAACTCTTATTTCTCATGGTCTCCGGTAATTGCAGAAAATAGACCCCCTCCACTCTCCCCATAAACAATCTGTGTTTTCATTCTCATTTTCATGAACTGAACAATAACTACAAAAAAATTATTCTTTGGAAATGAGCTGGTAAACTCTGCATCAAGACCAGGAATCTTGTTATGGCACCATCAGTTAGTAAGCTTCTGGAAACGGTTTTCTTTGCAAAGAGCAGTGTAATCCCCAGTGCTGGTAATAGCCAGGCCAGTGTTCTTGTTAGTCTGAGACTGACTAAGGGCTTAGATTTCTCCTTAAATTTCCTCAGAAGAAATTTAATAGATTATAGCCTTTTTTCTTTGATAATTTTTGTACATGTTCCTGAAAGATTTATGGCCCTTTTTTCCCCACAGGAATTCAGATTTCCCTGAGATCTTTGTCTCTGGTGGAAGGTAGAGTGACAGGATGTAAAAAGCAAAGGTGAAAAAGCAGAGGACACCTGAATAACTTCAGTATTGGAGAGTAGCCATGGCCTGCCTGCCCTGGTATTGGTAGCGCTGCCTTGCAAATTCTGTGGTGAGTGTGCAGAAATTTAATCTTTCCCAAGCAGAATTTATTAGGATTATAAACCATTTATCTGTTTTATGTATTAGAAATTCTTATGCAATATGCAAAAAGAAGTTTTAAAAAAAAAAAAAAAGCTGAAACTGGAGAAAGGAATTTATGTGTGGGTCAGGGGATTTTAATACTGATTAACTTAGATAGCCTGAAGTGATACAAAAACTAGGAAACAAAACTACCCAATATTTCAAAACTGCCCACAAGTGTCCTGTGGCCTTGAGGGTTATCAGAATTCATCTATAAATTATATAAATCTATGTGAAGGGGGGGTTGCCATAAAAACATGAAGACTTAGAATTTTCTGTGTATTTGTGATGCCCCGAATTTCACTTAGAATTAAAGATTTATATGTTAAGTCATGCAGCAGCAGTAAAATCATTGTGTAAATGTAATTTCCATCTTCATGATGAGGTTTTTCTTTAAATATGCATGCTCATTTGAGTGTTCATTTGGGCATACCATATACTCACCTATTGAGTGGTTCCACTTCTTTTCCCAGATGTTCTACTGGCTGTTGTTTGGTGGTTTGTTTGGTTTGTTTAGGGAAACAAATCATTGAAGAATAGAAGCCAGCATACAAATTCTTCAGAACTCCTTGGCAAAAAGGAGCAATGCTGGTTTTTAAAATACAAATAATATACACAAATTGCCAGGGCCCTGAGGACACCCTTACAAGTCCCAGGGCTCCCTAACACTAATAAAAATGAAATATTATCTATTTAGTGGAGCTATACATTTAAATGTGCTTTTAAATTTTACTAACAAAAAAGATTTGCATGTTCTTCTGTTTTTTCCTTCAAGTAGCTGTGAGCTTTGCAACTGAAGTCCAGGAACATATAAAGAAAAAATCTTACCCGGTAAAGAAATCACTTTGGTTAAAATTATTGAAGTTGGGGCTTTTTTTTATAAGTTGATTGTTTGCTGGTCTGCAGTGTTCATACGTAAAGTCTCTGAAGATGTACTGAAAGTGTTATCTCTTAATGTGGAAACAGCAGCAACGCAAGGGTCCTCAGTTAAAATTATAGCAAAAAAAAAAAATCCCAATTCATCAAAGCCAATAGAGTTCTTTTGTATGCTATATATGTTAAAGTGGAAAAAATCTTCAGATATTAAAAATACCTGTGTATGATGCATGCCCAGATGAAGGTGTAGTCTTAAGGGCTTCTTTTTGTCAAAAACAGTGGACAGTCCTTCTCTAATTATTTTTAATTTCTGTGTAGAGATGGACAAAAATGTCCACCTCAACTGATCTATTTGGCAAGGAGATAAGATTTCAACTGATACTCGTATTCATTCTTATGAAAGCTCAGTACAAAAATAGATCAGTCTACAGAAACCTTCCCAACTGCTGTTTCAAGTGCTGTCTGCAGCACACACAGTTCATAGTATGTGACAGGTCAGCTCTGGAGAGACGGCCAAGCTGCACCGTGGCACAGGCACATAAGGGGTTGCTCTCAATTTCTCCGGAGTAACTTAACTTTATCATTCTTCATTAGCTGTCCAGAGAGCCCAGATTCTCAATTTAAGCAGACAAATTCTATGTTGAAAATAAATCAGAGTTAAAACTTCTGACAGAGCATTTTTTTCTGAAAATAAATACCCAGCATTTTTCTTAGGTAAGATTAATCTTTATGCCTAGACATAACACTCAGCCTATACAATATGTATTTTTCACCTCCTCCCTGTTTCACAGTCTTAAATGAGGCTTAAATATTGCATAACTCTTCCTTTTAACTCTCTGAATGGTGAAGAACTTTGTGTTACATGAACATCCTGATGAAAAAATGCCCTGAAAAATATTGAGAGTATGAAAGAGAATACAAAGGAAGCCAACAATTCGTATTTCACAGAAAATCATGTGTTCAGTATTTGTTTCACTTTGCAAACAAAATTGAATGCTTTCAGTGTTTTCATAAAACATACCTATGTTAAAATTTCATATTCATAAAAACATCAGGTTTTAAAGTTCGTTCTCAGTTGGGTCACAGTTAATCAGAGACTTTACAATCAAATGAGCCATTTCCTCCTAAAAACCTTATAGAATTCAACAGATTTCCACAATTTTTCAAATTCAACACATTAGCATATTTCCAGTGTATTTTCTTAGAAATTTTTCAGTCAACTCCACATGTAAATATTAGTGAAGTACATTGCCAAATAGTGTTCAAGCAAATGCTACAGAACATTCATTTTCATTATCCTGTTATCTCTATTCAAGAGGTGCATTGATTACCACCAGTTCAATGTCAAGGTCCTAAAAACAGAAAGCAGTATTTCATAAAAAGTAGAAGAGACATTATTTCTATCCTGGATTACCCCACAACTATCAGTTACACAATAGCTGGGTGTAAAGGGCAGGAGGAGACTGAAGACTATTAGGAGGTTTCTGCTATGAGTATAGTCTACAGCTTTCTAAGTTTAAATGGCCTGAAAAACTAGAAAGATTTGTTATAGGCTGGATGCAAATGAATGTTCCAAAATGCAAAAAGTATCTGCAGCTATGTCATTATAAGGGGTGGCTTGACCCCAAGTACTGAATTTAGCCTCCCATCCATCACAGACTAATTATGTTTCCAGAAACAAAAAAAGGATAATGATTCAATGTGATGTGCAAGAAAGCGAACATACAGCTGCCATTAACCTATGCATCACACTTAAGTAATTGTCCTAAGGGCCTACCACTAATTCTGCCTTTAAAGTTTTGTCAATAAAATGTGAAAAAGGAAAATATTTTGGCCTCATGCAAATGAGCTTTAGTACTCACACCGCAATCATCATCTAATATAAAGGTTACTATGTAACAAAACCATTGACCAAACTGAGTAAATGGGACAAAATGCCAGCATTTATGCAACAGAAATTCCTTGTCACAGTTTCACTTACTTTCCCAGGGGACCCACAGTATGTTGCGTAGTTTATGCCATAAGGGATATTTATTTACCTTCATTGTGCTGCTGAAATGTCCTGTACTAGTAGAAGTTCAATACCTTAACTCCGAAGAGCTCTCCAATAAAAGATATTCATGTTAACTACTCATCTTTCAGCATGCCTTCCCTGAACACAGTAAAGGGAAGATGGAAGAAAACCCTGAGGACACAGTAAAGAGAGGATAGAAGAAATTCACAGGTCTCTTGGAAGGGATGTTGAGACTCCCTGACCACAGTCTTGACAGGTGTGCACAGGCCTTTTATTGCCTATGAGCATGATTTCGGTTCCTATTCTTATGACTCTCCTTTTAAAGATAATGCTTAGTATTTTTCCATGCTTCTAAAGCAAAAATCATGTTCTGTTCACTGGCTTCCTGGCAGCAACTGAAGGAATTGGCAGGGGTTTCCCTGTGAGTGCACATAGGACCAAGACATAATCCTGTCTTTGACAATGTACTAATGAGTGATAAATTCTTTCAAATGCAAAGAAGGGAGAATGGATGCATTAATAATCTTTAAGCTCTGTTACTGCAAACAGTAGCTGTCTGTTCCTAATTATGTAAGTAAAAAACATGCTGCATCAGAAAAGTCTTTTCCCGAAATCCCTCAGTTGTTTCTTAAGAGCAGAACAGGGTGAATACTGCAGGGAATATTTGCAACTATGAATACATATTTTTAAAACACTGGTCCTGAATTCAGCTTTATTGATGTTCACAACCCCTTTTACTTGCTTCATGGTAACACTCAAATCAATCTCTTTAATATCTTTTATTTGTGAAAATATTCATGTGACCAGCTTCAGTAATAAAAATCCCACAGGCTTGAAAAAAATGGCAAGTAAACAACATACTATACTGTTTGAAGACACCTGTTTTGATGAATAAAATAAGGAATATAACATGTTCAAATCCACATCTGCTTGTGGACACTTTATAAATTTAAGTAGGCTATACCTGTTTACTGAACAGGTCGCTTAATATCTGCATACAGGCTACAGTACATCTACACAAGGATGAGACAGAGAAAACGATGTCATACATCACTCAGTGGAGAATCTGCTGCTGATTAAGAGCCATTGGAACATTTATGGAAGAAAAAAATCCCCAGCAAGGCTCATTAGCTCAGACATAGTGCTATGCTAACAGCTGGCACACAGCTGGCTAACTTTTGCAAGAGCAGAGCAGCTGTACTTCTATCTATGAAATGGTGCAGCAACACCACAACTATACTGGAAAGAAAAAAAAACCCACTGAAGGAACTAGGAAACATATACACACGGAGTTTTGGGTGGAAAAACTCTTTCTTTGTTCTCTACTGGAACAGAATCAAGGTCCTTTTAATTTGGCAGGCTGTCTCTTGTGATGGTCAGATTGAGAGGCTTCAAAGGAAGTCTGAAGAATTGCATGCTACAATTATGGCAGGTAATCATCCCAATAAAACTGCTGAGGATATTGTTGAATCCTGACGTTTACCAGTCCTCAAAATTGTGTTGGCAGTGACCATTGTCCACATTTTGTGATTTCTTCATCATTATATGAATATTCAAATCTTTCTGGAATTTTGCTTAGTCTTTGGCCTCAGTAGCAACCTGTACAAATGTGTTTCATAGTTAATTATGCACTGTGTGACAAAATTTTCACACACAGATTTGAATCAGTTTCTTTTCAGTTTTACAGAGTATGTTTCTCATTATATATGTCGAGAAAAAAATAGCTTCCAATCTATTCCCTTTTAGACTATTCTGTAGGTTTGAGGTTTGTTGATGGGGGTGGGTTTTTACTCATGTGTTTGCTTTTAAGTGTTCATATGACATATGAATATATGTTCATATGACTCATATGACTCTTCTTCATAAAGAAAACTTTGGTCTCTTCAGTTTTGGATGAGAGATCTTATGATATCCCAAGATAGTCATTGATTTTCTTCTCCTATTCCTGAACCTGTAATGAAATCTGGGAATACTCTTTTTGAGATGGGTTGACAAACACTTCATCAAATCTCTCAGATGAGATCACACAGTATTATAATATTGATATTATGTTATTTCCCAGTACTGATCTCCATTAAATCCTCTATCCATCCCCCCAAAAACTGCTAGCTTTTCTGAACAGTGGATTGAGAAGGTACCCTCAACTATATGTTTGTAACAGTTCTCAGGTTTGCCATCTAACTTACAATTAACTGTTCAACAATAAGGGAGCAAATTGTTGACCCAGCTCCATGCTACATTCAGCCAATTTGCTTTATATGGTTAAATCTTATATCTATATTTGAATTTCAAAATGTTTTAACAACAAATTTGTGTATATTCAAAGGAATGAAAAGTTCAGATGTTACTTAAAAGTATCTATCACATCTACAGGAACACCTGTGGACCAAGATGAATATTCATCAAAGCATATTGTATAAAAGTTACCATATAAACCAACTCATTAAAATCCTAAAATACCTAAAATCTGCATAAGATAGTAAACAAACAAAATTAAACCTTGGAAAGTATAGGAGGAGGACAGCTCAGGGAAACTAAAGGCATTCTTCATAAAAGGTGAACATTTTTAGTGGCTCAGTTAACACGAAACAAAACTAGGCTGTTTTGAAGGATTATTACTCATATAATAGGACAGTTCAAGGGCAATTACACAAAAGCTTTGAAAATAATCTTTTCCAAAGTGTAACAAGGAACTTAAGGTCACTGCAAAATTTGTTATCTTCTTTAATTCCACTACACAAGAAAAAATTGGCATTTGGGGAAAAATTCAGTGATAACCTACTGGGTTTTATTCCTCATATCAAAGTGATTATCACTTGTGGAGACTTGAAGCTTACTTTTTCCATCCAACAACAGATCTGTCATAAACCAAGAGAACCACATAAACAGATGGGGTTTTACATTCCCTTCCTTCATTCTGCACCATGTCACAATGAAGTCCATTTACTTCCGTAGGAAAAATGATTTTCCTAGGTCTTTTTCATCTCAATCTTCCTTTCCAAAATGCAGCTTCATATGGTCTGAACAGGTGCTGTATGATTTCTGCATCCCCAATAGCAAGTATCTGCTTCCAAATCTCAAGTGCTACAAAGCCAAGCAGCCCAGTTCAGGGAGCGGCATTTCTTTTTATGCCCCACAGGATCAGGATGCCAAAGGTTTTATACCCTGAACAGAGTAATTCACTCTATAAAGAAATGAATCATTACCCTGGCTTCTCAATACTTTTCAGAAAATTTATGTTTGTTTTTTTTTGACAAACATGTTTCATGGACAACCGTAAAACATCTGTGGGTAACAGCTACGGAGTTTGAACAGCAAAGAATTAAGTCACTGCTACCCCTGGAGTGCTAATGAGGTAAAAATGTGCTGAATGTTCTTACTTTTGTTGAAATACACATATTATGCTTGCTACAGGTGCACAATGCTAATTTGCCTTTTGGGCAAACTGTGCTCAATTTGCATAATTTTAACATCCAGAAACCTGCAAGCATCAGGAAAATCTGTGTGTTTCTCTGCCTCTAGTATTAAGTCATTGAATACCTAAGAATCAATATAAGCTCTCAGAACCAGGAGGGAAGCCCTACTGGAGTCCTGCATTAGCTAAATTATAGGATCAAAGCTTTGAGGTATACCAGCTCAGGTCTTTTGTCTATAACCAATATAACCATGGTAATTGCACTGTCTGTAGCACCAGAACTATTTTTTTCTGACCCAGCAATACTGACAAAAAATTGTCAGGTACTAATGATCCATCCACTTGTAAGACATTGCTATAAGCTTATCTGATAAATGCAGAACTTAAGCTTAACAGTATCTTGTAGACAAATATGGAGTAATTTCAAGCTTCCAATTTGCTTTAGCAATAATTGAACATGATCGAGTCTATACATCTTTAAAATAAAAGTGTGATATTTTTATTATTTCATCTTTTTGTCATTTGTCAAATTAAATACTTCTACGTATGCTGAAGTAACTTGAAATAAACATAGCCAGTAGCTGTAGACACCTTTCTAATGGTCACTGCAACCAAAGTAGTTTGTTGCTGAGAGGATATATAAGGAATGCAGTGTAAAATGTAATGTAAGATAATATGAAGAAAATATGAATACACATCACTGCAAAAGCACATCTCACCCATGACAATAGAGGAACTTTAGTAAGGAATAGCTACTAATTAGTACTCACAGTTCAATCTGGATTTTTAAAACCTTCTTCATATTATTGTGGGTTGTTCAATTTGGGGTTATCTGGCTAAAAGAGCGATAAAATTTTGTTTCACAATGCATCCAGCAAAACAAGAGTTTACCAAATACCAAATGAGAGAGAACTTGAGTCTATTGTTAAAAACAGGCGGTATCTTGACCTTTTATCCTGCCACTAAGTATGTCTCTGTGAAATCTCTGTTCTTCCTACTGCCAATAACAATAGCTATGGTATTTTTGCCCAAATTTACAACTAAATCAAAAGCAGTAGTCAGCAAAGGCAGCAGTCACAAAACGGCTGGAAAGAATGACAGAGAAAGAGTAAAAAGTAACTCTATCTATTGAACACACCAGAAGAAGGCCAACAGTTGAAACAGCAATGGGAAAAACAGAGTATGGATCAAAAATTACATGAAGCAAATGCTAATTTGGTGGTATTAAAAACACAAATGCAATTTACATCCTGACACCAGAGGAGCATATATTTCAGAGACACAAACTTCCAGATCCTACAGAAAATTCTGAATATCCACATTGGGTGTAAGAAGTAGTAGCTGGGAGAACAGGATGTCCTATATGCTGGCATTTCTTGGTGTTTGCAGGTGGTACTAGAAAGAACTCTGGAGCTAGAGACAAAGTATTTGAATGCTGCTAAGAATGTGTTTATGGCAACTGCATTAACATGTTCAACATTGATTGTCTAGATGGTCAGACCAGAAACACTATTAGCATGATGGAAAAAAAACCTGAAACCACTATACAGCATTGCCTAATCTGAATCTTCAAGTGAGTGGATTTGGTGCTGAACAGAAGGAAATATTATTTTAAAATCTTTTGTGACTTTTCCCTTCCAAGAGATCCACAAGAACTATATTTATTTATAGCAGTTGAAATTTTACCCTTTCCACTCAAATTTGCCCTGGAAGAACCATGGGATCAGCCACAAAAAGTCCTGCTGTACCACACACCATGTCTGTCAACTAGGCACAGGAGAAGCAGCCACAGAGGGTTCTCCCAACAGCTCCAGTCTACTATCACACTATTTCTGACCTTGGCATGATCATAATACAACTAAAGATGCATGTTTCTATTTTTGGCCAGGGTTTGCTTCTGTCTCCTCCATACATGCTGTGTAGTCAACTTTCTGTCTTCTTCGTTCCTTAGGGCTAGTGTAAACTGATAAGATGCCCAAGTATTTACAATTTGTCCTACACCTCATTACTTCTTTTTTGACTTTAGGCAAAATGCTTCATCAGCAGCAATTTTGATCTGTTTTCTTTTATTTATTTTTGTTTGGTTTTTGCTCATCACCCTTCCTTTGCCCTCTTCCTCATTTCCAACAGCAACTGTTGCTTTTTTAAATTTGGTTGCTTGCTTTTTTCTTCTCGCTTCACATACAGCATACTTCACCCCAAACCTGTCTCCTTGGCTGCCTTCCAACCTGTCTGTCTTTCAGGCCTGTGTCTTAGTCATAGAATCACAGACTGGTTTGGGTTGGAAGGGACCTTAAAGCTCATCCAGTTCCAACCCCCTGCCATGGGCAGGGACACCTTCCACTAGAGCAGGTTGCTCCAAGCCCCTGTGTCCAACCTGGCCTTGAACACTGCCAGGGATGGGGCAGCCACAGCTTCTCTGGGCACCCTGTGCCAGCGCCTCAGCACCCTCACAGGGAAGAACTTCTTCCTAATGTCTCATCTCACTCTCTCATGTGTCAGGTTAAAGCCATTTGCCTTTGTCCTATCCCTACAGGCCCTTGTCAAAAGCCCCTCTCCAGATTTTTTGTAGGTCCCCTTTAAGTACTGGAGGATTGTCATGTGGTCTCCCTTGAGCCTTCTATTTGACTTCTACGGTACCTTCTTCTGTGCTGTGTTACAAACACCTGAACTGTTAAGAAGTAATGATAACACTAAGGACTCTCAAGACAAATTGTGGGGACTAAACAAAAGCAAACTTAATCAAGCATTTAAACTAATATTAATTAATACTGCAACTTTTGGAAAGGGCAACTCTCACTTCCCTTAGTGAAAGGCTTTTTGAAATAGACATTCCAACAATAAAGCTGCCCTGAACAGTAAAAATACGAGCCATCCCTTAGTGAATCTCATCAGCAGGTGCATCATTTGTGGTTTAAACACCAATGGTCTCAACTACCTATCTATCTTCAGCTTCACACCACAAGTATCCCTCTGCTTTGATGCCTTAGTAATTCTCACCAACATTAACAATTATAGCAATTTTTGAATCAGAGTATATCTTCTGATTACTAGGAAATTATACCCTTATGAAAAGTAATATATTTTTAGTATACTTGGCACCCTTTTAGTACAGCTAAGTATCTGTAGAATACTTGAATTATAGCAAGTATACTCATTTTTCATAAGTGTAGAGTGACACATTATAAAACAAATTATTATAATCAGAGATTTTCTTGATGCTATCAAAGGGCTTGATTCAAAATGGGACACGTTCAGCCTGCATTAGCGGTTAGTGGGAGCTGAGGGCACTCAGCACCTTCGAGGGAAGTTCCCGTGTAAGACCCAATCCTGCAGCTGTGCAAGATGCAATTTCTTTGATTGCATATACTAATTTGCATACTACATCTATGATTTGGCCACACTGATAAATTACACTAGAATATTGTGTTGTTCTGCCAGCCTTACAGACTTGCTATACATTGGTACACATGGTTTAGTGGTAGACTTGGCAAGTCTTGGGAGAATATTTGGACTTGATGATCTTGAAGGTCTTTTCCAACCCAGCTGATTCTATCATTCTATGATTTTCAATCTGTGAGGCCTTTGGAAAAGAGCTTGTTTTTCACTCAGAGCTGCACATGAAAGAGACTACCCAGAAGCTCTCCTAGTACACAGTGGACCTCACCACAGTGATCCCGGCAGCTCCGGGATCCTAGCAGAGAGGATGAGGAAGGTGATGATTGCTGCTGATGAATGGATTTCATGGAAATATATACAAATGACACACAAATGGCATTCATATGAATTCCATATAAATTACATCAATTACATATGAGTAGGAACTTAGTGAGATTTTAAAAGGAATTATGGGAAATTATATGAGCAACATTTATAAAATACTTAAATGCTAAGAGTTTTGTAAGAAATATTAAGCAAAACTCTTCAGGGTTTAAAATAATCTCTCTTGGGGACTGCAATAAAATATTAACCCCACAGCTGCTTACTGTTGGATTTCTTATACTTGTCTTTCAAGCACATGATTCCACAGACAGTTATGGCATGATGTGAGCTTCCAAGTTCTTTTGGTGACTGTTGTCCACTCAATGGCAACATACAACAGTTTGTTGTTCTCCTCAAGTCTGCTTCTAAGCTAGAGGATTGCTTATACTTTGCTGCTTAAGAACTGTCTTAAAATAGTTTTTGAACTAAAGAATACTTAGGTATTTAAAACTGATTTAGTTCCTTACATTTTTGCAATCATAGACTTTCAGTTGCACAGTATTTACGTATACTTCTTAAACTCAAATCTGCAAAGATAGCCTCGAGATGTGTCTGCTGAATGCATAAATATTTGACACACGTTATGTCATGTTATCACATAAAGATTCGCAGAAAATAATCACTTTTCTGAGGTATGGACATAGGGGCCTCTTTTGAAATTAGCAGAGATTATTAATATGAAAGTCACAGTTTAAAAACCCCACAGTATTGATGTTCCTATCAGTCCTACTGAACTCTTCAATAAAGAAAATTCTGCCACAACCTTCTTATGAACAGAGTTAATACCAAACTAAATGTGCTTTGAAAGCCAGTTGATTTAACAGTTCTCTGGTTTACCATGCTTTGCCCAGCTGGCTGATTGTCGTGGTTCAAGCCCAGCCGGCAACTTGGAACCACGCAGCCGCTCGCTCACTCCCCCCCTTTTCCTTCCTCCCCCCGCTCCCGGAGGGATGGGGAGGAGAATCGAAGGAATGTAACTCCCACGAGTTGAGATAACAGCTCTCCAGTAACTAAGGTATAATACAAACCACTACTGCTACCAATAATAATGATAAGAGGAATAACAAGGGAAAAGGACACAACCGCTCACCACCCGCCGACCGATACCCAGCCCGACCCGAGCAGCGATCTGGGCCTTCCGGGTAACTCCCCCCAGTTTATATACTGGACATGACGTGCTGTGGTATGGAATACCCCTTTGGCCAGTTTGGGTCAGGTGTCCTGCCTCTGCTTCCTCCTGGCTTCCCCTCCTCTCTGGCAAAGCATGAGACTGAGAAAGTCCTTGGTCAGAGTAAACATTACTGAGCAACAACTAAAAACATCGGTGTTATCAGCATTGTTCCCAGGCTGAAAGTCAAACCCACAGCACTGCACCAGCTACTAAGAAGGAGAAAAAATGACTGCTGTAGCTGAACCCAGGACACTGATACAGGCTGTCAAATCCAAACATACATATTGAGAAGGACATTTTGCACCACTTTGGAGCTTCAGAGGGAAAACCATTGTTACTTGTGTCATATCATAATCCATTCCAAAACCCATTGAAGATTCATCAACAGGGCTAGTTGATACATGACTTTCTATACAGCTCAGAAGAGCTAATATGGGGTCTTTCATTATAGATTTCTCCTGGTGATGCGTACTGCTGTGTCCATCAGTCAAGCCTTGTGCACAACTGGAGTTACAACTGGTATAATCATAGAATCATAGAATAGTTTGGGTTGGAAGGGACCTTGAAAGGCCATCTAGTCCAAGTATGTGTGAAAGTATGCTGTATCTTCAGCTGTGAGACTTAGAGCCATCATATATAGGTTCTTGTCACTAATTATGTCTTTTCAAATGCAGTCTAAGGATTTCTGAGGTCTTGGTAGCTCCTGTATTCTTCACACTACATTTTCCTCAATAAAGATTTTGTTGGATGAATATGATTATTTTCACATCCATCAAGTTTTCCTTTCATTTAATTAAAACAAACAAACCAACCCACAGATTGGGTATGCAACTCCTCGTAAGTAATACAAGTTTTAATTCAATGTCTTGCACATGTTTCATATATGTAGATACCACCTATATTTATGCTTTGAAGTATTAAACAGGTCTGGGGTTTCTAGTGGTTTAAGCAATTCCCTGCAATGAAGTTACACAGACAAAAAAATAATTAAAAAAAGAAGGCATCTACATTAATCTCTGAATCGTCCCAAGATTTTAATCTTGGGGATCAAATAGGGATTTTAGTCAGGATGTTACTTATTACTGTTGAATTCTCTTGAACATGTTTCATGCTAATTTTTCTATATAACAGTAAATACAAGAAAGCAGTTATTTCCAAGGACTAACATGTGTAAGCCTTGAAATGATGTGTGGTCAGCTGAGATGTTGACTTTACCAAGAGTCCACAAATAACTCCTGATTCTCTGATATGCTTACACGTTTCTTGATAATGTTTGTTTTCTTTGGACAAAACTACTTTTGGAGCCCAAGAGCCACCTATAACTAGATATGTTTCCCGTCTTCTCATCATAACTAGAGCATTATAGCACTAAACACAGCTGATACCTTCTGAAATAGCAGAAGACTTGGAAATATCATTAAATGCCAGTACTGTGTATAAGGTCAATAAATATTTTAAATCCTCATAAGTATGCTCCTTTACTTTATTATTTATCCATTCAGAATTGGTTTTAAGCAAGTTTATAACACCTTAATCCTCCAAAGTTAGGTATAAGCTAGCTCCAAAAATACATTATCTAGAGACACTATCAAATCCAATCCACTTTTAGTTGCCTCTCAGTTCTGTTTTCTTAATTCAAAATGTGACTCAGCCAAATATCTCCAGTACTGCATTTGATTATTTGCTGCAATTCATTTTGTTGACCCATTCAGTTTTATCTCTCTCTTTTACATCAGGATCTTCAAGTGCTTCAAAATTTCTTCTTTTGGTTTGAACTGAGCAAGTGAGGACCTATGTAATGTGCTGACTTTCTTCCAAATGGGTATCTTCTGATTTCTTACTGTACATGTAACTACGTCCTTTACCCACAGCTGAGATTGCCCAGTAACATGGCAGTTAACAGACAGAAGTGATAACTTTCTTCCTCCCTGTTTCTTTAAACCTCACTGGCTGTATGCAGATACAGTTACACACTGCTCTGTCAGTTCTGCTACACATCTATGTCATCCTGTCTGTTCTTCACTCTGGATCAAGTTCTAAAGGTGTTACCGAATTGTTCAAGAAAAGGTTAGTGGCTGCCCTCTGAAAGAACTTGTGTTCAAACACACAATGGGTCAACGTTCTGGTGGGTCTGGAGCTCTTCTCAAAGGTTCAGTTCAGTGCAGAAGGATTACTGATGATAGCTCCAATGAAGGGAAAGATGTGGAGTGATTACAACTAGAACAGAGCTTTGATGTATCCCCAAAATGTAACCACACCATTATTGAACATATCCTGTAGCACTTCAGCAAAGAAGCAGGTTTCCTCTCTTTCAAATATTTAAAACACTTACTGCTGTCTCCATCCTAGAAATACCTTTGTTCCTTCTCACGTCTTTCTGATACCTGCCCAGATAACTAGTGTTCTCTGGAAGGACCTTTAGTTCCATCTTAATTGTGTGTTTTGTTGTTGTTTATTTTTCCTCAGCAGAATCATTCTTATTTCTTCTGCACCTCTTTGACTGGTTACTTCTGTTTATTAGCTCTGACAGCCATGCCAATTGCA
>NW_009920370.1:0-2503 GCF_000696875.1 Nestor notabilis | reverse complement strand
TCGGCATTCACTTCAGCTTGCCAACAAATCTTTTATTTAAAACTACAACTGTTGGACAATTTCACATATGTACTTTTTAATGACTCAAAGGCATTTTGTTCTGACAATATACATCCTTCCAAAAGGTCTCAGACTTGCAAGCTGGATAATGTGCTACATTCTCTCTGACAGAAAATATGATTGGGTTGTTTCCAGGAATTATCATTGCTGCTTTTCTCTCTTTACTTTTCAAGATCTATAAATATTTTGGTATAACACAGAACATTAATTTATGCAGAACAAAGCCAGGTTTCTGTAAGGCCATGTGCTTCTTACAAGACATTCCATACATTTGTCAAGCTGAAAGACCTACAAAGATAGATGGTTTGGAAGTCGTGGTTCTTTATTTTTTTTCCCTTCCTCCTCTTATTGTTTTTGTGCTGCTTCAGAATGAATCAGCTATGACACCATATGCTGCAACAATTGCTGAGAATGACAGAAGGAATACATTCTCCTCAAACTCAACTAAAAAACACTGTTAAACTGAGGAAATTGTATTCTTCCTACATCTCCCTGTGTCTTCCTGGCTCACATAATGTCTCATTGCTCCATTCCTATGTAGGCTCTTCCCAGCCCTCCTCTCACTGTGGCAGGCTTCGTACTACAGATTTAGAACAGGAACATCCTCTGGCTACTGCTGGAATAACTGAGCTGTCCCTCAGTTGGAAGGCAGAAGAATCCTTCTCCGCCTCTGCCAGCACCACCACCATGCCAGCACCTCCAGGGTGGACTGGGCTTTGGCTTTGGTACTATATAAGAACATAAAAGGCTTTACCATGTGTTCATCATGAGCAAGATAAGGCCATAGATAGAAAATACTATTTTTTATGTGAATACTGACTTCCATCAGGTTACGATTTTGCTCCTTTAAAAATGCGTATCACTTATCCTGTTGCAGCCTCTAATTTATACGCTTTTCATAGCAGAAGAGATATTTGCTCCTTGCTCTGTTTGCACAGGTCAAGTTACTAGAGCTGCCAAGAGAAAACCTCACTCTGAAAATAACTGGATATGGATATCATCTAGCTGAACAAAAAGGAGGCCTGATTATACTCAAGATATGTTGCGTATCTAGGAAGCTTTTCTTCTCATTACTTAACATGTTGCTTGGTTACCTCATCAAACTTGTCTGGGAGGAAGCCTGTTTCATTAAGAAAAATAAATCATAAGGCTAACTCCTCTGGGACTGTGGTGGGAGAACGGCTTTGGGGCTTTTACACTTACTTCTGAAGTGTCAGTTCAAAACTAAGTTGCTATGTTCACACCCTGGACAACAAAAAATATGGTTGTACAGACCATTCTCAAAAAACCCTGGGATTCTCAATACTGGAGTGCTCTTGAGACTCGCAGTGTGACAAACATCAGTCACTCTTCTTGGAAGTTGCCAGGCCATTGGCTAAGGCAACATTTAAATCACCTACAATCAATCCATCACCTTTCTGCAGGCCACTGAGTACAAAGTTAAAGGCCTGTCAGTAGACAAAACCAAGTATGCTTGGCATGATCAAACATGTTCCCTGCAGCTAGACCAAATGATGTTGAGAAGCTTTCAACTCCTCTAACAGTTTGCGACCATTTGGAGGCAACATAGTATCAGACAGGTTTAAAACCACATCAGAGAGCAGCGGGGCTTTACCAAAGATATGGTTGTAGATATGGTCCTTGATCACGAGCCTCTACCTCCATTTTCCCACAGGCTGTAGAGAGTCCTCCAAGCTTCAGTTCTGGGGGAAAAATAATGACAACACAGAATCCAGGTTGGAAAAGACCGTTAAGATCATCAAGTCCAACCATTCCCCGGCACTGCCAAGGCCACCATTAAAACAGGTCACTAAGAGCCTCGTCTACACCGTGTGTGAACACTTCGAGGGATGGTGACTCCACCACTGCCCTGGGCAGCCTGTTCCAATGCTTAACGGCCCTTTCAGGGAAGACATTGTGCCTAATATCCAGTGTAAACCTCCCCTGGCGCAGCTTAAGGCTGTTTCCTCTTGTCCTATCACTTGTTCCTTGCAAGAAGAGACCAGTCACCTTCTGGTTCCATTCTCCTGAAAGGTAGTTGTAGAGAGCGATAAGGTCCCCCCTGAGCCTTCTCTTCTCCAGACTAAACACCCCCAGTTCCTCATCACACTTGTGCTCCAGCCCTTCACCAGTTCCACTGCCCTTCTCTGGCACCGCTCCAGCACCTGAACATCTCTCTTGTCATGAGACACCCAGAACTGAATACAGCAGGATTGAAGGCGCGGCCTCACCAGTGCCTAGTACAGGGGGATGATCACTTCCCTGGCCCTGCTGGACACACTATTGCTGATACAGGCCAGGATGCTGTTGGCCTCCTTGGCTCCCTGGGCACACTGCTGTCTCAGCATCAACAACAGCAACAAAACCACACACCCCCTCCCAAAAAAGCCATGCCGAGGAAGAGCAGTTCCGGCTGGGTGGAAGAGGTGTTTCACCGCCTCAC
>NW_009920369.1:13240-20531 GCF_000696875.1 Nestor notabilis | reverse complement strand
GGCCTGGCGGCCCGCTGTGCGCCTCAGCCCTCTTTTTCACACCAGTTTCTTTGTTTCTCTTAAATGTCTCCGGGTTTTGAAAGACCAGTGAAGTTTTGAACACAGCAGATCCCTATAACCGTGCTGTCCGTGGTGTGTATAATCCCGGTTTTCAAGTTCGTGGCTTTATAACTTAAGTTTTCACAAGTAGCCGCTTCCTTTCGCATCGGCCGTGTTAGGTAAGTATCTCCGAGTGGTGGCAGATGAGGCTTGTGCTCAGGTCCTCAGCTGCCTTTGCTAGGCTGAGCATGAGCTAGAGGGGCTCGGGGGGGGGGCATACCCCCTTCATCTGCACCACAAAGCCCTGCACCCAGGTCTCCGAAATTCAGGTAATCCTGAGTCGTGCTTGTGTGCATCCAGTTTCAAGGTCTGTACCATCAGCTTTGCATTGCTGCTTGGCTCCTCCATCTTGTCAGGAGGAGTGCTAAATTGACTTTGATACGTAAGTACAAAGTCTAAAGTGCAGCACTGTCCTGCAAGCAGATATGGTGTGCGCACATATTCTCACTAGCTAATATAATATTAAATTTGTTTTGTTAACTTCCTGTCTGAAATACATGTCTTGGGATTTTTGTGGTGTTCTGTCTGTAGCAATGGCTTCGGGAACAGCACTGATTTATGATGAGGAGATGACCACTCACAAGCTACTTTGGAGTGAGTAAGTCACTGCCATTGTTTTTATGAATAATTTCTTACCACGTCATTTGAGAGAAGTGCAAAGTAAATGCAGGTTTTGTAAATGTAATAGGAAACACCTAGTGTAATTTTCCTAGTAAATAGGAAGTCTTTCCATTTGGAGAAAAGTTTTTATTTTATTCCCAGTTTGCATCCAGATGCTGTAATGATAATCTGAAACTGGATTTGAGGTGCCGTAGGCCTCCAGTCTGGCAGGCCTTAACAAGAAGTGTTAGCTTTAGGCATCTGAGTAGCCCCCTAAATAATGTATTTTAAGTTAAGTTGTTTATAAAGCTAAAGTATCATTTATCTTGTAGATATGATATATATTTATGAGTACATGTAGATATACTCACTCAGATGAAGGCTGACAATTAAATTTAGTTAGAAATTGGTGTATGACACTTGCTTAAATTTGCATAAATTAGACCAGTACCTTCGCAGTGCTCACAGTACCAGCCCACGCTTGTTTTCTCTCCCAAACCCACTTCTCCTCTGTTCCCCTTCATTGTAATCTACAGCTTTTCATTTCAGTGTTCCTGTGTCTGTAGTTAAGCATTGCTACTTTGAGTGGTGAGAGAGCAAACAAAAAATGATGCTGTTGTGTTTCTTTTTCATTTAAGAACCATACATATTTTTCAGCTTGCATATTTTAGAACCAATTTTTAGCTCAATTCCAAAGCAAAAAGTATTTAAAGATTATATTTTTCTTTTACTTTCACATGTCTCTCTCTGAGGGTAATGAATCTGCTTACAATGGGAAGTTAAAAGCTAGGCATTATGAAGTGTATGTGTTATCTGTGCTAGTATGATTTTATAGTAATACTGTTATTGTTTATTTTTAGTCCTGTTTGTGATATTGAAGTGCCAGAAAGGCTGTCCTCCTCCTATGAGCAGCTTAAGTGTTACCATTTGGTGGAAAGATGTGTCCATGTGCCTGCCAGAGAAGGAAGCGAGGAGGAGATCCTCTTAGTTCACAGGTCTGAAACTTGCTTTCATCACCATTCAGATTAATTCAATGAAATAACAAATCTCATACTCCCAGGTCATAATTCACTCAATTTGAAAAGGTCTGCTCCAAAACTCAGTGACTTGCAGTAATTTCAATGGAAAATGCATCATACTCGAAGTTAGACAAATGATGTTGAGTATAGTGTAGGTGCTGAAGTATGAATCTGCTATTCCACTAAATCCCTATTTTCACTCTTTGGGTTCTTAAGCAATGAATGCTGATTTATACATAGGATCAGAAGTAAACTTCTAATAAAAATTGTGAAGAGACTTCAAAATGTGTAGAAAAATTAGTATTTCTTTATGTCGTGGTTTAAGTCTAGCCAGTAACTTAGAACCGCGCAGCCATTTGCTCACTCCCCACTTCTTCCTCCCCCTGCTCCTGGAGGGATGGGGAGGAGAATCAGAGGAATGCAACTCCCACAGGTTGAGATAACAGCACTCCAGTAACTAAGGTATAATACAAACCACTACTGCTACCAATAATAA
This sequence comes from Nestor notabilis, assembly GCF_000696875.1. Classification (NCBI taxonomy): domain Eukaryota; kingdom Metazoa; phylum Chordata; class Aves; order Psittaciformes; family Psittacidae; genus Nestor; species Nestor notabilis. Next base: position 18,317 of record NW_009920369.1, on the reverse strand, counting down.
TGATAAGGGAAATTACAACGGGAGAGGACACAACCGCTCACCACCCACCGACCAATACCCAGCCTGACCCAAGCAGCGATCTGGGCCTTCCGGGTAACTCCCCCCAGTTTATATACTGGGCATGACGTGCTGTTGTATGGAATACTCCTTTGGCCAGTTTGGGTCAGGTGTCCTGTCTCTGCTTCCTCCCGGCTTCCCCTCCTCCCTGGCAGAGCATGAAACTGAGAAAGTCCTTGGTCAGAGTAAACATTACTTAGCAACAACTAAAAACATCGGTGTTATCAGTGTTGTTCCCAGGCTGAAAGTCAAAACCACCTCACTGCACCAGCTACTGAGAAGGAGAAAAAATGACTGCTACAGCTGAACCCAGGACACTTCAGAAAGATAAAAACTTCCTCTTTCTCCCAAGTGTCTTTGAGATAGAGCAAATTGAACAGAGAAACTTTGCAGTGCAGCTAATTCTGCGCGGGGGGGGGGAGTGGGGGTGTTCAGGGAACAGCCGCTTGCCCATTCTGAAGTCATGGCAATGAAATCTGCTCTAGCATTTTTCACCTCAGTGTGATGATTCTGTATCCAGCTGCAGATGGTTCTGCGTGTTGCTTGTGCACTCATTTGCCCTTGTCAGGGAGCATGAGGGCAGTGTTCTGAGGGGCAAGGGGAGTCAGGAGGAGAGCATGATGACATCCAAGAACCCTTACTTTCATAGTGCTCCTTAGTTTTTTCACTATACCCTGCAACTGGCATTCCAGAGTACCTATTGGAGTTGCAAAGTCTCACAGATAACCCCCTTTTAACATGTTCTGCTACTTTTCGTTACATTTCACGTTTAAAAAACCCTTTATAGTTGCTTAATGAAGTGTTTCATTAACTTCTCTCTCCTCTGCAGTTCAGAACATTTGGAAGTGGCAAAAAGCACCCAAACAATGAATGAAGAGGAACTGAAAAAAGTCTCTGGAAATTATGATGCTTTCTTCTTTCATCCGGTGTGTAAGTTAAATTCATAGAATCATAGAATAGTTAGGGTTGGAAAGGACCTTAAGATCATCTAGTTCCAACCTCCCTGCAGGGACACCACATGCTAAACTATGTTGCCCAAGGCTCTGTCCAGCCTGGCCTTGAACACTGCCAGGGTTGGAGCATTGCTTCCTCTGTGGGGAGTTACAAGTATTTGTGTTACTGCACCCATTCAAGTGGCATTTTCCTAAGTAGGGCAAAATTTGCAATACATTTTCTTGCTATTTAAATCGACTTGCATTTATTTATGATGTTATCTGTTTCAAGTTTAGTATAATGCTGTAATTTAGATTGGCTAAGTGTCCTGTCGTCTGTTCTTTAATTATATCATGGCAGTATAGCTCACTACCCAAATTTTAGCTCTATTTTTGACGCTTAATGTCACTGTAGACCATTAGTGACGTACAAATCCTATTTTGGTAACAGTTGCTCTTGAATGTTGTGCCAGGTAATGCCACGTGTTTCATGTTTTGTCTCTGTAAGATTTCATTCTTTACTCTGAAAGATGCCATGTTATTCCATTAGTCACTTCAATATGTCCGTCCCATGTTTCTTAACTGCTCCAGAGAGAACATCCTTAAAAAGGATAAGGTGATTACAGGTAAATCTAGTAAAAAGCATATTGGAATCTGTGTTGTAAAATAATACTTTCAACTATCTGCACACAACCTCAGTTGGGCAGAATTATCTCCAGACAATTTGCTGTTGGGGTGCAAAAGCATGTCACGTGATTAATTTAAATAAGCTGATTAGTGATTGATGGCAACTATGAGTTTCTCTCTTTTAGAACACTTACCGCTGTGCCAGACTAGCGGTAGGAGCGACTTTGCAGCTGGTGGATGCTGTGATGTCAGGAATAGTGTGCAATGGAATGGCATTAGTAAGGTAAGAAACTAGGTGAGAGAGTTTTCACTTCTTACCAAAAATTCTTTTGTTGTAACTATTTAAAACTTTGGTTTAGACCTCCAGGTCACCACAGCCAGAGAAATGCAGCTAATGGATTCTGTTTGTTCAACAATGTTGCTATTGCAGCAGAACATGCAAAACTGAAATATGGTCTACAGAGGTAAGTGCATGGTTGGCTCTAAGAGAAGCTTTTCATACTGCAGTATGGCATTCAGATAACTCTGACATAGTACTGGTTTAGATTAATGTCTAGGACTTTCTGGGCATCATATACATTTTGGGTCAGAAAATAATATTCATCTATACATCCTTTAGATTAAAATGCTGTGGTGGTTCTGCTGAATGTTTTCTTTTACTGGTCTATGCAGAATCCTAATTGTTGACTGGGATGTGCACCATGGGCAAGGAACTCAGTATATATTTGAAGAGGATCCAAGGTTTGAACAATTTTATTTTTTTAATATTAGCTGGTAAAAGATTGCTTGTCTCTGTAGAGAATAAGATTTCTTAAATTTCTAAAACTAGAATCTTGCAAAACATTCTCCTTGCTGTTTTAATCACTGTTGTTTTCTACTTGTTATAAAACAGAGGGAAAAATATAATGAAAAGAGAAATGTGTAAATCTGTTCTACTTTAAAGAGTAGCAAACACAAAATGACTGATATGATTACCTTGGTTTGCCAGTAATAAGATCTCTTCATGCCAGTATTCAGGTAGTACACCTATTCTCTGTATTCACAAATTTCTCAGTTAAAGTATTCAAGTGGTAGTTCGATTAAAATACATGAGCTTTATATTGTTCTCAGAAAAGCCACAGAAGTAGGTTCTAGACAGGAGTCTGCTCTTCTGAAAATGCCCTGTCTTTGAGCTGAATGGAGTGCATTCATACAAGAAATTTTTAGCAGGTTAATTTTTAGGTTAATTTTAGCAGGTTAATTTTTATGGTTTTATGGCCATAAAAATTTTCCCATAATTTTTAGGTTAATGTTAGCCGTTTGAAACTATGCTAAGTTTCACAGTCCAAGTCCATTAAAAGGACTAAATAGAAAAGACAACTCTATTTTATTTCTTTCAGTCAATGCAGTCGCTGGGTTCAGGATATAAAGTCAGTTTCAGAATCTTTTTGTCAAGCTGATTTTTTTTTTTTTTTATATATATCCTTCAGTGTTTTGTATTTTTCCTGGCATCGCTATGAACATCAGGAATTCTGGCCATCGCTCAAAGAATCTGATTATGATGCTGTGGGTCTCGGAAAAGGAAAAGGTTTTAACATAAATTTGCCTTGGAATAAGGTAAACGTTGTTTACAGCACAATAATGCAAAGACAGTAGCTTTGTATCTCATGCTTTACGTAATGCTTTGTGAGAAGTGCACCGCTTTGCTTCCTTGGCAGATGTCTTAGCACAGTGTACATCCTACCTGACATTGGAATGTCTGCTAAAAAATATGGCTCAGAATGTTAAAAAAAAAAGAAGGAAAAAAAAAAGGAGGAGATAAACATATGTGCATATTTGTTTTTTCTTTAATATCTTGCCTGGCCATCAAATCAGAAAGTGTTTCAGAGGATGATTACATCCATCCTTGTTAAGCAGAGAACTGAAACTCAGACTTCAGTGGATATTAATACATCTTACTTAAACTGGGTTTGTTTTACCTGACCTCATAATGTTCCCTTATCTTTAGCTTTCCATACTATCTTTCCTTAATCTTGAAATACCTTAGAAAATTTGTTATTCTAACAGAAAAATATGTCCTTATTTCTGACATTTTGCAGGTTGGGATGGGAAATTCAGATTATCTTGCTGCATTTTTCCATGTGTTGCTTCCAATGGCCTTTGAGGTAATTTGTTTTCTGCTCTGCTACTTGAATAGCAAAACCAAAACCTACTTTCTAACTACTTCTTAAGCAGGTACTATTGAATGTTGTAGAAATACAGGAATTGCCAGTAGCATAGTTAACACCTTATTTCTGCTGGTATGACTGATGTCCTGATCAACTGAATAGTATTTGTGGAATGTTAGCTTTTAAGTGTTCAATAGTATGATCTGCAGTTTCTCCAGGAGGAATGAAAATAGTGTAAAAGGGTAATCTTAGTGTTTATTCAAGGAGAGTGTTTGTATTCATATTCTAGCTGAAATAACAGCTGAACATGGTACAGTTGAATTCCAGTAAAAATTGAAAACAGGACATAAGAAAGTGCTACAACTCTCTCTGTTTTATAACAGTTTGATCCTGAATTGGTCATTGTCTCCTCTGGATATGATTCTGGAATTGGTGACCCTGAAGTAAGTAACTTGTGGCCTTTCTGTTGTCAGTCATGAATCTATTCTCTTTAGTTGTTTACTACAACTAAACATGTAAAGACAGGTTATTCAATAGGCATAATTATGGTGGGTTTCTTTGCACCTTTAAAGCAGTTGGTTCAGCATTTTGTTAGATACAATGAAAGGCAAGTGTTCCAGGATTCCAGCTCAGGCTCGTGTATTTCAGATATTTTTTTACCAATGTTTTTGTTTCAGGGTTTCATCTCAAAGTGTTTTCTTTGATTTAGGGTCAGATGAATGCCACTCCCGAGGTTTTTGCCCACCTTACCCATTTCCTGATGCAGTTGGCTAATGGCAAGTTGTGTGTCATCCTAGAGGTAATGACCTGTAAAACATACTCCCAGGGGAAGGGTCTTTGTATTACAGCCATGTAAGGCAAGCTATAAACTAGGAAGTAAAACTTCTTAACAAAATAATTTATTCTTTTCATCTTTCTTTTGAGACTCAGGAATGCAAAAATGGCTAAGATTTGACAGTGCTGTTATATATGAAAAGAAATGTATGTCTTAAAAACTGGCTTGTTTTCTTTTTTTTCTTTTTTTTTTTTTTTAACTTAAAAAGGAGAATATGGTCATTGTTCAAAAAACCCATATCCTCCACAAGTATGTTCAGTTCTTGTGATCAGTGACTAGCCTGCTGTTCTGGACAGTCCCACGCTCATTAAAATGTATTTAGCGAATAAGCTGCTTTACCATTACAAGCATGTCTTACTCTAGGAGTGTTTAAAAAGCCCTTAACCTAAATATTCTCTTAGTAATGGAGCCTTAACTAAATTCCCTTTTTTTTTTTTTTTTTTTTTTTTTTTTTTTTTTTTTTTAAAACCCTCTTTGCA
>NW_009920369.1:381-12882 GCF_000696875.1 Nestor notabilis | reverse complement strand
TTTCTTTTTGGAATGGAGGCTTTACTAAAATCCCTTTTTTTTTTTTTTTTTTTTGTTTGTTTTGTTTTTTATTAAAAGCCTCTATGCAAGCTCTTTTTTTTAAAGAGATGGGGGGTTTGTTTGGTTTGTTGTGGGGTTTGTTTTTAGCAACTACAAATGTTTCCTCCTTTTGAAATCTAGATTTCAACTCCCTATTTCTACTGCATGTTAGGAAAATGGTGGCTTTTCAGGTAAATAAGCATGTGGAAATACTACTGCCAACAAGGTCTTCAGGAATGAACTGTTCATGAATTGATTCACTTGACCTCTGTTTTGCACAACCTTTTTTCCATCATCCTTCTCTCCAGCAATTTTTTACAGATATTTCTGTCTACTAGCTGAGGTGCAAATAGGCATCCCCTCCTAATGCCAGTGGTGGGACTGCTCCACAGGTGGTGTGCAGGAAGCAGCCTGTCATCTGCAATCGAGCAGTCTTAAATCTGTCTTCAGTTGTTCTCCAAATTCTGCCAAACCACTGGGACAACCATATCTTGAAAGTGTCAGGCTGAGATTTTCCATATACAGAAATTTTAGAGGACAGTGATAGTATTTGCCTTCTAAGCAGTCTTCCATCAGAATTGTTTAAGATGGCATATCATGGATAGGAAAAGAGAAGGCATATGTTTCCACGGTTTTCATCAAAGTCATGTCTGATTTCAGAAATTAATGATAAAGTGAGTCAAACCATGGGATGCCAGTGAATTTCAGAAAGTAGTCTCTAACTTAACTGGCTTTATATTGGAAGTCGTTGACTTGGATGTGCTTGCATATCATCTTCCATTTCTGTAAATTCAGATACATTTTCCATGATGATATTCAGATATATGTTACAAGTACTTGTTTCTTAAGTGACACAAAATACTGTTTTTTCTAGGGTGGATACCACTTAAAGTCATTGTCTGAATCCGTCTGCATGACTGTGAAAACTTTGCTTGGAGATCCTGTACTTCAAATAACTGGAGAAATGGCACCTTGCCTAAGGTAAGCATATGAAGAATTTTAGAGCCACCCATGTATTTATCAGAGACTAAAGACATGCATGCTTTGAACATTTTGCTGAAGCAAGGTTTTAATATGATGCTTTACAATATATTATTTTCTGCTCTGGATAACTTGCTTTCAAAAAAAAAGTCTTCCAAGGTACAGTTTTATACACTTTTGTTTCTGAAATTACTTCAAGATGTGAGAACTTAGTGGCTTATAATTTTATGCTATTTATCTTTGGACCTTGTTATCCTGTAGAGATGTATCTGACTCAAGGCCGAGACAATACTGCTGTAATCAAGGCAATGCCAGTTAATAGCAGCCAGCATTTGGGAAAGAATGTAATAGTAATTAATTCTTCAGACTTCAAAGCCACTTCATTGCTGTAGTGCAGCAATAGCTGGAGCTGACCTTTCTCTTGTCAGTGAGAGCTTATGCTGTGTGGAGCCAGTTGTGATGACTCCTCCTGTTTCTGGAATTTGGAGCATCTCAGCCTGGGGTGCGAAAGCACTTGACCTGAACCAAGATAATTGAACTTTGAGACTAAATTCTTTCTGGAGACAGTAGGATTGTGTTTGCACAGTGGTGAATCTGACCTAGTAAAGCATTCTGAACCATGGGCCTGAATCAGTCCCGCATCTAAACAGCACCTTTCTCTCTACCTGTCTGTACTATCTCCTCCACATTTTTGTGTTCTGTCCTCAGTCCCTCTCCCACCTCAGTAGTTGTCCTGTGTTTTTTTTCCAGTAGTAATGCTCCTCATACATTCTGGCAGCAGCTTCTACCAGTTGGCTGCATTGGTTAAAACTTGGAGCTGAGATCAGTCAGGGAAGAGGTGCAAATATACACAGGCTGTCAGCAGCATTGTTTTTCGTAAACTCTGATGGAGCAAAGCTAGTTATTTTGCTCCAAGCACATCTCATTGCCCCTGTATCACTTTTTCTTTACTGATTCCAGTATGTTTGCTGTTATCCTAGGTAATACAGAGTTGATTATGTATTTATCCATTATATCAGTCAAGCTCCTGAACACCTTATGAATAATCTTCAGTAAACAGAATTTCTTCTGGGCTTAACATGACTTGAATTATGTTTGTATAATAGCTGACATTATAGGCCCATTTGCCAGTAGTGCTGCAAATAACAGTGATAATGAAAAAGATTTCAACACAAAGAATAGCAGGGAATGTGATTTACTTGGTTACTGAACAGGTAGTCTTTCTTTTGAGTGAATCTAATGACATCTTTACATTGTGTAGATAAAATGTCTGACAAAGACAAGACAGATGAAATCCTGCCTTTCCTGCAGTCAGGCACAGGTGTGGTCCCTCCAAGGTCAGGGTTGGGATTTCACTCAATGTGTGTAAATGTGTGCACATACTGCATGTGTTCCTCATTTTTTTTGACTCTTGAATCTAATCTTTCCAAGCAATCTGCCCATTGGCTCTCATTCTCTTTCTGTTCTGTATTCTCAGAAGAGACCAGAGCTTGTTCATTTTCAGTTGGATTTTTTTTTGTTTTGCTTTTTCTTTGAGGTAAATTTGTTTCCTTTATTTTCATTACTGCTGATACTGTTAATCCTGCTTCCTTTGTAGTGCTGTTGAATCTATTCAAAATGTGAGAGCAGCACATAAACCTTACTGGAAGTGGTTGATGTATGAAGGTAACTGCTTATCTTTCTTCAAGAAAATGTGATATTGGTAAATGGATTCATACAGAAATTCAAAATTACTAAGATTTATACCAATGGATTAAAATAATTGAACTACCAGTTATTCATCAAGTGACTGATGAAGCAGTGTGAGGCTTTATTTAAGGGTATGTCTTCAGCTGGTCTGAAAAGAACTTCTGAAGCTGATGTGTTGCTTGATGATGATGTTTGCATCATGACAAAGAGCAGCACTTTGGTATCTTTGTTTGAGGGTGCTGTTTTCTGTGTCAAAAGTATGGGCATAAGATTTATTGTAATTTAAGACCTTTTGATAGATTAAAACAAGTGTAGCAGCACTGAAAAGTAGCATCTGTGGCAGGAAACATTGTAGCTGGTGCATAGAAATAAATAAGCATACTATGAATACAGATGTACTGTTTCGTAATGTGCATCTGTACATTAATAATAAATAAAATTATTGTAATATATGTAACCAAATGTTAACACACTGCTCAGGAAAAGTTAAACCTGTTAAACCCCTCTTTTTTTTTTTTTCTCTCTCTCTAGATACATCATTTTTACAAAGTTTGAGCACCAAATCGCACCTGCTACCAAAAGCTGACCCAAATGCCTCTAAAGAGCATGAATGTAAGATAACCAACAACAATGAAACTGTCAAAGTAGAAAGGTTTTTGGAACTGCACATGAAAAAAATTCTATCTCCAGTGCCTCCCATCAAAACAGCAACAACAATTGACTCTAAAGATTCAGCACATTTGCTCCCTGGACCTGTTCATTTGGTGAAGGAAATGGACAAAACTGAAACAAAAGCTCTTGTCAGGTTGGTCCTATCTATTTAATTTTCAGCCTAATTATGAGGATGAGAGGTCTCTGTGTTGTCATCTAGCTCTGTCTCCGCCATGGCCATCTTTTCGGCTTTAGTCTACTCAGTTATAGCCAGAGTTTCTTCTTTTGAAAAATGAAGACGGTGGTGTTGGTTATCACTCACAGCCTTTAGCTCTTTGAAGGACTTAATCAAAATACTTTTAGATAAACTATTTCAGTGGAGATAGAACAGTGTTGTCATCTTCCTGATAGAGCTAGGTTTTTGAGAATCAGTGTGTAACATCTACATAAATGCTACACCATCAGTACCAACTGCAAAGTACTGTATTAGTGTCCTCATTGAACTAATTGCCTCTAACCTAGGTTTTCTTCATATGACTTATTTTACAGCGGCTTTTACACAGACCTTGTGAAAGAGGACAAAACTCTCATCTCTCTTGGCAGTGTGTTGGCTGTCCTAGATAAAATACTTAAGAAGGAGGTAAACTGCTTTGATCTTGGGGGTGGAGGCTGGGAGGAGAGTTGGATTCCTCTGACTTTTTTCTTCTACTATATTATTGTCCAGATATTAGTTACTATGTAGTTCACAGCCCTCCTATCCTCAGCTAGAATGTGCTTAGCTACAAGAGTATGCAAGATGAGAAAAAATTAGTTAGGGATCATGGTTAACCCAAAGACATCTTTCTAATGATCTTTGGGCAAGACATTGTCCAGCTTTTCTGCAGTCACAGCATATGAGCCAGTAAGAACCTTCTCATCACTCTCAGACATACAGGAGAGCCAGGCATTCACTTTTCCAGCTGCGGGGAACAGAAGCTGGTGTATCAAGTTTTAGTGAGCAGCAGCAAGAAATCTGAACAAGAAATGTAAAAAATTTTCCTATTCCAATGCACAGTTTTGCCTCCTGTTTTTAGAGGAGATTTTACTTCTGCATTACCTTTCATGACAAGATGCCATGCTATGTGCAGCTGCACCCATTTACCATTATGTGTACAACAGTTTACTCAAAGTAAATTTTGATTTACACATGCACACACCCCCTGCCAGTTAGTGTAGCTGTAAAAACCCCACTGTATGCTGTGATTCTGAACAGAGTAATTCCAGCTCAGCATTCTGATTCTTGCAGGGTCAGGAATGCAGAGAAGGCAGGCTGGGAGGGTGCATGTTTGCATTTATGTATAAAAGCATGGAGAAGCAAAGAAGAAAAACTGCAAACAAGAATATTTAATCATAATAAATTAGTCTTTCCCTTTGAATAAAAAACTCTTTTTAAAGTACCAGGCCAGCAAGGAAGAGTAACTGTCAGAATGGCCTCTTTCTTGTAAGCCACCTTCTTGGTGTTGGAAGTGACATATGTAGATCTCAAGTACAAACTTCTAATGTTATAGACAGCTCATACCTCCAGGAAAGACTACAAATAGACAAAAAAAAAATATTAAAAATTACAGACATAAAACTTCCCATGAGCTGCAGAAGCTAAACTGAGCTTTTTGTGTTGACAAATACAAAGAGGAGGAGTGAGCAGAGGGAGCACGCATTATCTTTTTACTTAGCTTTCATATAGAGTTCAAAGCACTATACAACATAAATGAAACCTGAAAGGTTGAGTGAGTAATACTGCCACTGGATTTTCTGGGAAGGATTAGCTTGCCTAGGCTAAAGGAAGAGTCAGAATTAGAATTCAGGGATGACCTCCTTTTCATAGGGTGTATTTTTCTGGTGCAGTTTGCCTCCTGGCACACTGAGTGTATCAGTCTGCAGACTGTCTAAGAGAACCAGTAAAGATGACCTTCTCCTACAAAAGCTATTTTTACAGTTGCCTTTTAGCACAGCACCATACTTCTGAAGTAACAGAACAGCTCTTGGCATAACAATCAAATATGGCCTTTCTTTAGAAAATGAACTATTAATGTTTTCTTAATCCTACTGTGATAGGTCATTAAGATTCCTTTCGTACAATAACTTTGTTAGAATGTTACATCTAAACAAGTGAAAATACAGTTCTTACAAAAGGCATCATCTTGTGCAGCATTAACTCTGAATGAGAAATCTATTTTGCAGGTATGCAATGGAATTGCAGTATCCCCCACTGCTGAGTCTGTTGCTGTTGCACTAAGACATTCTGTTCGGTTTGGATTTCAAAGGTGAATTTGTATCTTTTGCATTTGGGGATCTTTGACAAAATGTAAAAATAAGATACTGGGTGTTTGAAATAAGACAAACAGCCTTTGAAACTTTAATTTTAAAACAAATAGCATCTCCATATGCAGAGCATTTTCAGTATGTGGTTTAGGCAATATTGTAAATGCCAGCAAAACTCATTTGCCTTACCAAAGGCAAAACATTTGTAAGGATGAATGCCGTGCTAGCCGACATTTTCCTTGTCAGATTTTGATTGTCTTTGGTCTGAGGACATTTTCTTGGTTTCATTTTTTCTCAAAAGCATTTGGTGGGAGAAAAGAACTTCCCTTGAGCTGTCATAAATGTTTTTTATTTTGTACCAAATGGTACAAATGGAGCAAATTCAGAAGCAATATACATTATTTTTACATAATCTAGATGCAAACTCTTTAAACAAATTGCACTGATAGGAAAAAAAAAAAAACCTTGTGGATGTAAATGTATGGGGTTCTTTTGTTTTGTTTTCTGCAGAGTGCTTTGTATATTTGTTGGAGACGTGCAAATCATACCGAACACAGAAGATGGGTGAGGTTTCTCTTTACTTCATAGAATCGTAGAATGATTTGGGTTAGAAAGGACCTTAAGATCATCTAGTTCCACACCCCTGCCATAAGCAGGGACGCCTCACACTAGACCATGTCACCCGAGGCTCTGTCCAGCCTGGCCTTGAACACCGCCAGGGTTGGAGCATTCACAACTTCCTTGGGCAACCTATTCCAGTGCCTCACCACCCTCACTGTGAAGAACTTCTTCCTTATATCTAACCTGAACTTCCCCTGTTTAAGTTCAAAGCCATTACCCCTTGTCCTACCACTACAGTCCCTAACAAAGAGTCCCTCCCCAACATCGTTATAGGCCCCCTTCAGACACTGGAAGGCTGCTATGAGGTCTCCATGCAGCCTTCTCTTCTCCAGGCTGAACAGCCCCAACTTTCTCAGCCTGTCTTCATACGGGAGGTGCTCCAGCCCTCTTATCATCCTCGTGGCCCTCCTCTGGACTTGCTCCAACAGCTCCATGTCCTTTTTATGTTGAGGACACCAGAAATGGACACAATACTCCAAGTGAGGTCTCAAAAGAGCAGAGGGGCAGGATCACCTCCTTTGACCTGCTGGTCATGCTTCTTTTGATACAGCCCAGGATATGGTTGGGTTCTGGGCTGCAAGCGCACACTGAAGCTGGCTCATGTTCAGTTTCTCATCAATCAACTTCAGGGATTCCAGAGGCTTTATAAATGTTCATGAGTGTCCATATGTATGATGAAATCTACACTAAGGAATCAGTCATGAGCTGATGGTCACTAAGTTTAGCATGAGACAAAATACAGAACATCCCCAAATATATCTCTGAAGACAAACTGCTATCTCTAAATGCCACTTTAAGATTTAGGTTTAAAGAATAATCCCTGTATATTAATTGAAAATTAGATTGTTATTGAACACAGAATTTTGAAAATATAAAGTAATAAAGAAGACATGTAATTTGCCCTAATGTAATAACTAACATTATTGTTAGTATCAAATTGTATGTAACAGAAAACTGAAACCCCCGGAGATTTGGTAGTGGCCTAAGGCTGACATCATATCAATTCTCAAAATTAAATAAACATCCCGAGGCAATAGCCACAGTCTGTCTCGGTTTGCAGCATTCCAGGTTCTGATTTAGGGCTTATTTTTAAAAGCACTTCTCTGTGTGATAGGGATTTCAATAACACAACTTTTTAATTTCAAACACTAAAATAACTAAAAGCCATGTGCACAGTCTTCCTATAACTGCAGGGGGCACATGCTGCTGATGCAGAGTTCCTTATTGGAAGTAATTTTCACTTACCTATAACTTTTTTTTGCCACTTCCCCTTTTTCTTAAAAGTAATCTGCCCATAGTTTTCAATACTCCTTTTTAAAAAATACCTTAAAAATTATTTCTGTTTTAATTAGTGTTTACATTAAGGCATGTAGTAATGCAAATAGTTACTTGCTCCTGTGTTAGGAATTTGTATTTAAACAATGATGAAAGAAAAGATCTTTTTTTATCTCTTTGGAAGTTGTTGGTTAAATACTCAGATGCGAGTTTTATTTACAGAAAAATACTCATGATACATATTTGTGAGAAAGAGCAGTCTGGAAAGCCCAGCTCCAAACACTATATTTCTCTAAACTGGAAAGAGGTAAGATTCACTTTCTGGACAAAACATTAGAGAAAAAAAGAAATAATAGAATATGTTTACAGATTCATAAAATGTCACTGAGAATCACACTTCTCACTGCAATTTGGACCTTTGAAAATACTTCATTTTCTCGCCCTTGCCAGGGTACTACTCCTTCACAGATCTTTAGAATATATTAGAATGCATAAGGCTGTGGAAACCTTCAGTAGCTACTGCGGTTCATCTTCAAGAAGCAGAATTACAGTATGAAGTCACTAAAGAAAAGATGAACAATCTGCATGTTTAATGTAAAAATTGCTGTGAAAATAGATCAGTGTCCCATTTCCTAGGTCAATCAAAAGCTTTTTGAGATTCACCTTACTGTTCGGTTTATATCTGGGAATTTAAGGCTTCACATTTGTGCTAAAGAGTTTCTCATTGTTGTTAAAGGATGCCAAAGGAAATGACTTCTTCTCTGCTGTACTTGGAGTCATTCTTCCTGTAGCATACAGTTACCAACCGAACTTGACAGTAATAGCTGTTGGACCAAACAGGAGCCTTGGAATAAGTGGGATATCTCTGCTTTTTGCTTTGCTACAAGGATTAGCTGAGTCTCGCATTTTTGCAGTGATCGAGGTAAGAAGTAGTGATAAGCTGTGGTATTTTAAAGTGGCTAGGGCAGAACTGAAATCAAGCAACAGCACACTTGGTATGAGCTGCTTCCAGGCAGCCTAGTAGAAAATACTGGCTGTATCTATACTGCCTTTGGTACCCCTGAGTTCATGAGGCAAATAGCCCAGATTTCTTTCTGTCCTGAGAACAAGACATAGCTGAGTACTGAGCAGTAGGCAGCCTGCACAACTGAGAAGCTGAGACATGACTGCAAGCCCATAGTTATGTCTATGGACAGTAGATGTTCTGACAATTTTGTACAACTTCCCTTTCCACCTGGGATGCATTCCTCAGAGTTGTCTCCTGAAAAGGGATGCTCGTGTCTGTTAATTGTACGGCCTCTTTCCATGAAATGTGACTGTAAGCAGCCCATAGGCCTGATATCATAAACCACTAGATTTCTTCTTCTCTCCCCCATGCTGTACTTTATGACACACAATTTCAATTATGCAGAAGGTAAATCAGAATGGTATATATCCTTTAAGTGGCCTTAACTGCCATAATATGTAACTGAGTCCCAATGTACCCCAGCTTTGTGTTTCTGGTAGAGAGCATGACAAAGGAAATGAAGAATAATCTTTCCCTAGTCTAGTTTTTCCATACATTACCACATTAAAGATTTCTAAATCTAGGAAGTCGGAGGCTGTATCCAGACCTGTGTGTGATAAGTGCCAGTGAGCATATCTTCCATGAATTTATCTAATCTCTTAAAGAACTCAGTTTACACTCTTGGCCTCTGCAGCATCCTGTGGCTGTGAGTAACACAATTGCTCTGTGTGTTCTGTGAAACAGTAACTTTTGATTGCTTTTGTGCCTTCTAGCTCTTCTTTAATGAGAAACAACAAATAATTGTTCATATATACTTATTCTAATCTGTTCCCCAGCAAGTATCCACTTAAAGATACACTATTCATTTAGCTGCCAGTTAAGTGGGTTTTGACATACTTAACTCTGTAGTCTTCTCAAATGTCATTTGTTTTAATTTGCATTGCTGATATGTAAATTGTCCAAGCTACAATAATTTGTACATTGATTGATATGCAGTATACATGAATAGTTTATTTGCACATTACTAATTAGGAATATGAAATAGAATTATTGGTATTCTAAAGGGAAACTCGGAGATGAAAAAGAAGCTAGGCATGCATCATTACAAAATTACTGGTACTTTCATATTGGTACTCTGCAGGTAGCTCTGTAACAAGTTTATGTAATGTTTGGGGAGTTTTTAATGCATATGTTTGGCTTTTTAGAATAATTGAAAAAATCCTTCTGTCTCTTAAAAATAAAATAGAGTTGCAGTCTTCCAAATTAATTTTAAATAATCTTCACATGCTATCGACATTGCAGAATAGAATTTCTGTGAGCCAATGGTATTGATTTAGACTGTCAGGAGTCCAGAAAAGTCACTTCTTGATGAAGGAAAATATATCACTATTTTCTACCTATAGAAAGTAAATGATGCACAAAATAAACAAGCTCCATGGTCCCCTTCCTGCCTAACATTTTCTGTCTTTAACCCAGCATTATTTCTTTTCAGTCACTAAAGGAAAACTGAGATTCTTTCTCTAACTGGAAGAAATAAATTTTACAGGAGATAGATAAAAAATAATTTACCTTTTTCAGTAAAACTTCTCCATTTTGACACATTTTTGTTTGAAAAAGGAAAGTTGCTCATTCTTGCTACTAATACTAGCAACTTAATTACAAAAGCTTGTTTTAAAGTATTCCATGTATTACTAAACCAAAGAAAGTTTGGTTACCAGGAGTGTTTGTTTTTCGTCTTAAATAGGATACGGAGATAAACTTAATACAAAGTGTAGCCAAAGCATTAGCAGGTACTTCTACGCCTCACTTTGGAGTTTTTGTACCTCCTACCCAGGAAAAAGTAAATAAAATAAAAATATTAAGAGTTTTCAGGAATGGAAAATGCTTCAGTGTTCAGGTAAGTTGTCTGGTTTTATCTTTAGATATGCAAGTTTCTGAAAAGATGGTAAAATAACAGCTGGATCCTGTTAGTCAGTGAGCTATTAAAGTCGGTGGGAACAATTGATCTAATGTGAAAAGCATGAAATTATTAATGCTTTTAATTCTGCCACTTCAGCCAGAAAGCACCAAATGTCACAGCACAGTAAGTGTACCCTTGTGGACTTTGAAGTGTGTTACTTCAAAATCTTGAAATGAAACTACCAAAATGTTGAGTGCTTAAAGAATTATTAGTAAGATGTGAGATGTGCACTGGCTCAGATTTCTAATGTGTTTTCTGAATATAGTGCCAAATCAGATGACACTTTCATGCATTTATCCTGTCCACAAATAACTTCACTGAACTCAGTAGTGATTAGTCATGCTGAGGATCCTGCATTTGTGCAGGAATCAGAGAAACTTTGTTTTTCAACAGAAAAAGCAATGAAAACAGTGAATTTTTAAAGTGAAATTTTAAAGTAAAAAAGATAAAAGTAAAAAATGATAAAAGTGAAATGATAAAAATGATAAAAGTGACATGATAAAAGGGAATTTTCTTTCTCTGAAAGAAAATGCCCTTGTCTCTTTCAGGAGAAATGGCCAAAAGCAGTGTTCTCGTTCCAATAAAGATGTTCTTATGGGGTTGGGAATTGGAGTATGAGCTTTGATTAATAACTATTTTCTTATTGGTCTTTTCAGTGAAGGATGGGATTTCAAGAAATTGACTTCAGAATCATTTCACACAGCAGAAGAAAATGTGCTGCTGTTCATCTTGCCTTTTAAATCATCAGGAAAAGAGATGGTCAATCTCTAAACACAATGAGAGTCATTTGCAATTGTCTGCTGTTTTAAAAACGTTTAAAATGAGTATTTTCAGCTGGAGAACTCTGTTTGCAGATTCTCTATTGGCACTAGTTATTTGGGACTGACACCTGAATCAACTCTCGTACTTCATGACTGCAAACTGGGGCCTGTGTTATTTGTGACATTGTAAAGCAGGCTTGCATATGCAGGAGCTTGTCTCGAGTTCAAGAAGTCCAGAAGACAGGCATCTGAAAGGAGCAATCATAACAGCCAAAACATTTTATACTATTCAACATTATACCAGAGTGCTTGCACTGCTGCCACCACCACCACTTCATTGGGAGTTTAAGCTTAACAACAGGTCTGTCAGAGTGTGACATTTTATTTCATAATCTGATATACAGATTCACCTAACATTGTCTAGTCTTTTAATTTTTCTAATGGGTAGTTGTCAATTCCAAAAAGAAAGCAGCTGAACAGCTACAGTGTGTGCATGTCCTACATCACACTTGTGATGATAATGGTCATGGGCATGAGAGAAAAAAGGAAAATTGCATTTATAAAATTACATAATTGAATAGAGCAGTGTAGAGGGGACTTCACTCACCCTCTTTCCAAACAGAAACTGTTTCTGTAACACATAAAACCCCCAAGCCCCCAGAGATTTGGTAGCAGCCTAAGAGTGGGATCGTGTCAATTCTCAACATTAAAGAAACATCCTGAGGCAATAGCCACAGTCTGCTTTGTTTTGCAGCATTCCAGATTGTGATTTAGGGCTCATTTTTAAGAGCACTTCTCTCTGTGATTGGGACTTTGATAATGTGGCCTTTTAATTTCAAACACTTAAAATTATGTTTATATTGGTGTTGCTGCTGGGATCAACTTGACATTATTTTAGTAACTAAATCTGTCTTTGCAGTTCTCTGTTCTCAGTGATACCCTTCTCGTTGGTACTGCTTTTCAGTTACTGCTGGATGGGAACTTATACCCAATCCTTGAACATTTTGAAATGAAAGTCTGTTTCAAAAGAATTTAAAAGCCATGTCAAGCATTTTCACAAACAAAAGTTGAAGAACATGAAGATGTTCTGCTTCAGTTCAGAATTTCTTTAAAGTCAACTTCAAATTCCAAAAACTACTTTAGATTGAAAACTGTGCAATGGCAAACTTCAGCTTCAAAATTTTTCAGAACAGATTTTTCTTTTGTTTATTCTTCTC
>NW_009920369.1:0-350 GCF_000696875.1 Nestor notabilis | reverse complement strand
GTTGTGGTAGGCTGCGTGGGGGGGGGGGGGGGGGGAGATAAATGAAATTGATAGTTCAACATTTTCAAGGAAAAAAAGAAAACCTACTCAAAAATAGCTCTTTTATCTGCCGTCATGCGACTGAATTCGTACATTACTTAAATGATACGAATGTCGTATTTTGATACGTATTCTTCTAAGATCTCGATGCATTTTATTAAAACATGAATTAAGAAGGAAAACATGTACTCTCGGTAGAACTACTCTGCAGGTATGGTCAGAAGATGCACACTGCGCAGCGCGGGACACAGGCGTGCTGTACTGGTGCTGGTAATGTTATTTCTTGTACACTGCGTGCCAACGGTACGGAC
>NW_009920368.1:46093-86092 GCF_000696875.1 Nestor notabilis | reverse complement strand
CGCCCCCCCGCCAAGGCACTGTTGAAGACCTGAATGTATCTAAACAATAGCTGTACTGACCCATGCCAGCTCCACAAGGCTGGATTACACACAACTTTTGCTTCAGGCTCTGAGTTCAGAAGGAAAGAAAGTGGAAAATGTTTTGTGCCTCTGACCTCTCAAGTGTCATCTTCTTAGCAGCTCAGATCACTCTTCAAAATTATTCTATTACTCATCCAGCTCCCTGACATCTGTTTCATTGTTTCCTGTCCAGGCAGAAATCCAAGTAACCAAAATAAATATTATTTTTTTTCTTTTTCTGAAGCAGAACACCTTGTCTGAAGCTTGCAGGGATGACAAACCACAGTGAATATTCCTGACTGTGTGACACTCCATCCTTACAACTTGAAAATCCAACTGAGAGAAGGGACAAGGTAAAGATGTGTGTTTATAAGAAGCAGTTCTTTGCTGAGCTAAGAATAGGTGGTGTACCACACGTATCCCAACCAGTGACGTCGCCACTGATGTCAATAGTGACGTCACCGCTGATGTCAGTAATGATGTCAGTGGCAATGTCACTGAAAGGAATATGCCACTGATTTCTACTCACCAGTCTAAATAAGGATTGCACCCTAAGCAGCAATAAAGACGAGTACAAGTGGGTCAGCTAAAGTTTTTGGATTATAAAGAGTTGTCAGCACTCTACCATTATGATTCAAGCTACAGTTAGAATATCAACTGATAATGATAATTACAGTGCTATGACAATAACACCAGCTGGGGATCTGCTCTGTTAAATGGGTCCACTGCTGATCTCATTTGCTGGGACAAGTGTAAATTTGTTACTTCACTGGAGTTATTTGAAGTATCAGTGAGCTCAGAATTTGGCTGACTATCCATTAGTGATTTCTGAAGCATGATTTTACAGCATTAGCTGCTTATTCTAATACTCTAGGACTGTGGCTAAGCCATCCACCACTGCTTTGCATCACCTTTTAGTAACAGGATTCCCAGATTCCCTGGTGAAGTTAATCATAGAGATTATATTTTTCCAGAAGTGTGTGGTAGTCCCAGGGATGCTTTCAGTCACAGAACTTGACCCCTGCAACCACCAGTGACCATGCAACAGGCCTTTAGCTTGTGCAGAGCACTCCTGGAGACAGATTTCCTCCTGCAGACCTCCAAACACTTTATGAAGGTAGTTAAGCATTATAACTACATATACAAGACTTATTTAAATAGCCATAAGCCACAGTAAACTGAGAATATGAAGACTACTGACACACATTACTGGCAGTTGAATGCAAGACTGCTCATGATACACCTGATAGATATGCCAGTAAGTGTCTCACTACAATTTGGCTGCAGTTCGTTGCTGTAGAAGCACCCAGCAAATTAGAT
This sequence comes from Nestor notabilis, assembly GCF_000696875.1. Classification (NCBI taxonomy): domain Eukaryota; kingdom Metazoa; phylum Chordata; class Aves; order Psittaciformes; family Psittacidae; genus Nestor; species Nestor notabilis. The sequence goes on along the minus strand of NW_009920368.1, from coordinate 84,712 downwards.
TCAGTCAGAGCCCTGGGTGTGGAAACTGCAATCAATATTATCTATCATGATTGTGGCATATCCTTAATAGGCACCCAGCAGGCACTGGGTGTTTAAATTAAACAAGTCTTGAAGACAATTAACCTTTTCTTATTTTTTTTTTAAATTCAGATACATGTTGGTACATGCAACATAGGTCTTCAATATACTACAAGACATTGCTGGAGATTGCCCTGACAACATACAGAGAGAGCAAATACCAGTCTCTTGTGCTTTCTGTATACTGTGAACAGTTCAAGAGGGGAAGGCCATTTAGACTTCATTGAAAGGATGAAAATTGATTCTGTTTGTTCTTTGTGCTTTTATAATATGTGGTATAGGCTTGCTGCCTAATGAAGGGGTTAGCTTTTCAAATGGGTAACTTTTTACAAAGTAGTCATGGCACACGTGAAAATGATGACAGACAAACCACAGGCAATTAAAAGACTGGTCTGGATCACTTAATCATGAAAAAGTTTTGATGATTCTGTGAACCTCCAAGATACGTGGCACATTTTGAGGTTTTTATTCCTGACCCTTACCATTAACTCTCTTCCTGCCAGCTACAGTAATCCACTGTTCTCAGTGTATGAATGCAGCTTCTCCTGCTCACAGGCTTATGGGGTAACTCTGCGGTCCTGTGCTCCCAGTCAGCAGCAGTCAGCAGAAATGGCTAATGCGGTTGGATTGCACAGCACAACCTCTGAACAGACCCTTTTTGTTGTGTGAAATATGGCTGCAACAGTGCTCATGTTACACAGCATCACTAGTAGCCTTGGTTTGTGTGACTTAAACTTCTTATCTTTTATATTCAGCTCAGGACAATAAAGGGGATCATTAGCAGGAGAGCAGCAAGTGAGACATCCTTAGTGGAGAAAGATGATAATTTAACTTATGTTGAACTTAAAACCAGACCTATATCTAAATCTGTAACTAAGTTTATTTATATACATATACCGAAGCTAGTTTCACAAGGTATAAAAAAGGGTTTTTTGGATACCTCTGATTTTGGTAACTTCTACTTTGCTTGGTCATACTAATTGCATGGCTGAAGGATCCATAGTGTATAGCTGTCCAGCTGACAGTGAAGCAAAAACATCTTTTACTGGGAATTTTAATCAATCTGTTCCCTACAAAAAAAAAAAAAAAAAAAAAAAAAGGAAAAAAAAGAAAAGATGAGGCAGGCAAACACAATCTTTAAAACCCCAGCAGATTGTACTGCTTTGCTCTATTAAGTCCCTCAGCTTCTGTAAGAATGTCTGTGAGAAGCAGCAAAACTTTTATATGCAGTATAGTAGTGAGATGAGGGTCCTGGAATGGAAACTTCATGCTCTTACTTCCACGTCACCAATTCAGTGCCTGACATTTGATAAATCCCATAACTCTTGTACGACACAATTTTCCTTCCACTGCCTTGCTTTTCACCTTCATTAATTCTTGAGAGGCTGTTAAGGCTTAACAATCTTTGTCTGAAAGGTTTTAAGAAATGTGGAGCATTGTAGCATGCAATAATACTGACGATAAATATCTACATGTTTATATATTTGGTTTTGGTTTCTTGCTTTCTTTTGGAACCTAAACCAAAACATTTTTGTATTTTTCCCTCTTCTCTTTTCCTCTGTTCTCAAGATCTGTCTTGCTCCCTATCATCCAAAGTGCCACTAACTCTATTGCTCTTAGAAGTAAAGCATGCATTCTACGTTTATTCTACAATTTCTCGTATAGCCCTATACAGAATTTACCCAGTAGATAGATGCATTTGCTAAACAGTGTGTCATATTATGGTTTGCCACAACAGAGTTAGCATCCACCTGGGGGCAATCAATGTGTTTTTCTATACATTTCTTTGCTTATATCCAAGTAATCTTATGTATATCATAGCAGAATATGATAGTGCAAGTACCCTTGGAATTCTATTTAGAGTCCTGTGCGTGAATAAAAATTCCCATATTGGTGCTCTGCTTTTATAAAACTGGAATGGGAAAGAACCTCTCTATGTCCCTTACTGCAAAGTAGATGTTTCCTGATATTACTCTTTCTGTGGCTGTAATTCTGGCATCCAGGGTAGCAGAACCCTAGGGGAGACTCTGACAAAATAATAGTTTCTGTCCTCAGTGTGTTTTCAAAGAAGTTTTTCTCTTAGGCATTCAATTCTTAATTGTTTAAAGTTTTTTTTTAACAACTTTTTAAAAGTTTACTTGCGAATGGAAAAATCTATAAATTCCAGAGAACTGTTGTAAAGTGGTTTTGGTAGTAACTGAACAAAGGACTGGATTGTGTTAAACTATGCAGGTGAAATTAATGTTGTTTGTTCCATTTTTGATAACAGAAGAAGAAAGAACTAATATATTTTTATGAAAATCTACTTTATATATTTATTTGTAAACAGTGCCAGAGGCTGTATGTCTCTTCTGTGTAATACAGAGGTCCATAATACAAACGATATACAGATGCTATCCATCCATATGAAAACCATCAAGTATCTTGGAAGTCTTTATAGTTATTTAAGACATGGAGTGGGTTAACCAAAAGTATCAATGAAGTGCTCTCTGAAACTGAATTGAACCATAATTACATTTTTCCATATTCTTGTCTACAAAATATTTGCCTGCACACACAAGCATAGAGCTTACTGACCCAGATGTGATGGTCCTCTCTCTGATCATGTAAAGCATATAGATACTGTACTTTTGGAGAATTTTACATGTATAAATCTGGTGGTGTGTCTAGAAGTGTGAGAAATGGTGCAAGTGGCTTTCAGATTCCACTTACTTTTTCAGATAGTAGGGATCTGGCCATGATGTAAAAGATTAAATATATATTCTCCCCAAAATCCAGCTGAATGCATTATTTTTGCATGTATGGCTATCAGAATATGACATGAACTCTTGTCCTCTTACCACCATATGACATATGGTGTCCTCTTACCACCATTAAAGTGGAGCATTCAAAATGCTGTTTTCTCTAGAATGCCATGGCAGGTCTTAAGTGTAAATGGGACTTGTCTCTTCACCCTCATTTTCATAACATGCATCTGACAGGAAATTTTACATTATTTGTTACTGTTACATCTACAACTTTTGTTAATGCAGAGCATGAGCTGTTGGCTTGTCTACTTGTAAGCTGAATTATTCCTGAATTCTGCACATAGTCAGGAAATGATAAATGAAAAGGCCACAAACACAAGCAGAAGTATATTTTGTCATTTTCTGAAACTTTTTTTTTTTAACAAGAAGTAGCAGAAGAAAAGATTGTGATAGTGTAGGAAGAGAAAACTGTAAGAAAAAAAAGAAAACAAAGTGAATGAAGTGTAAAATATGACTCTAATGAAAAATTGCTTTCTTTAGATGTACATTTGCTTTGAAATCCATGCTGGGTCTCCTAGTACCTGCTGAGCTTAGCTTTAAGCCCTGAAGCTATGATTTAAAATAATATATGTTTGCTCTTTCATCTCTGTGCTCTATTGTATGAATTTCCATGAAAACACCTGGAAGGATTCTTAGAGCTCGTCATGAACTCTGACTCTAGAGATTTTCATCTTTAGTTCCTGCTGTGAACTGATACTACACATGCCACAATCTGTCTGTGGTTTATTTCTAATCTTTGGTATAAAATGTAACATATATCACGGAAACCTGTGCAAACACATTCACCTGGCCAGCAGCCTTCTACAAATTTGTTTCTCTTTGAGATTGCAATCTGAGCTCATTTTTACTTAGAAAACCAATACACCATGCTGATCTCAAAATCTTGGAATTCCTAAATCCAAAAAGTTTAGACATATTAATCCAGCTGAAGTTTGAGTACCTAATTTCCAAAAGTATTTAAGTCTTTAAGGTATCTCTTCTTTTTCTTCCTGTTTTCCCTTATTTTTCTAATGTTTATCATGGGGGCCTCTGCTCTCATTTTATTGGATACTCTTATTTTTCCATTACAAGGTCTTCACTGGCCAAAACCCTACAAAACCTACAGAGACTGTTTTGTAAGTGGAGTATTGATTTCACTCTGAATTAGATTAGTCACTAATCTCCTACTGTTAATCTATGGCAAAAATAAAAGCATCCTTTAGAGAATATTGTGGATTACATTATGATGATTTTGCCAAGGATCCTGAGTGAAATATGTCTGCTTATTGTCCTCAGATGACATATAATAATATTAACAGGTAAATGTTTGCAAATAGTCCCATAATTTTAGAAAGGTGCTTAAATGTCTCTTGTTTTCCAAAAGTCTTGAGATATTGAAAAAACATGCAACATTTCAAATTCATGAACTGAATCACTGTCCAAAATCAGAAGACACTTTTTAAGGATTTCAGAGAGGAGGACTTTTCCCATAACTGTTATTAAGTTTTGTCACATAACTTCCAATTTTCTCCAGTTCTTTAGATTTTGTATTTCAAGAATTAAGGAAAAAAAAGTACAAATTCAAGCTGAGTTTTAGGGTGGCATTATCAGGGAAAGAGATATTATCAGCAGCGTCAGTCAGCTACCAGTAAAGTAAATTCATGTTGCTAATTTTGCAGAGTGAGACATGTCTTTCAAACACAAAATATGCCCCAGCTTTGTGAAGTTTAGTGTCTTGACTGCAGCCTTTTGTAAGATGTTTTGATGAAACATAAGCTGAAACGCACAGGAAGAATCTGGAGGACTTTTGAACAATGTCGTGCTCATCAGCATTTCGCGGTGTTTGAAGATAAGGCTCCTTGGCATTTCCTTCTTTATCCTGCAGTAGGAGGAGTGTCATGAGCAGGTCGAGGGAGGTGATCCTTCATCTTTGTCTCAGTGTTGATGAGGCCACTTCTGGAGTGCTTGGTCAAGTCCTGGCCTCCCCAGTGCAGGAGGAACATGGACATACTGGAGAGAGTCCAGTCACAAAGATGATGAAAGGACTGGAGCACCTCTCATATGAGGAGAGGCTGAGAGAGCTGAGACTTGTCAGCCTGGAGAAGAGAGGTCTCTGGGGCATCTCATCAATGCTTATAAATACCTGAGAGGAGGATGGAAAATGGACAGAGCCTGGCTCTTTTCAGTGGTGCCCCGTGACAGGACCAGAGGGAGTGGGCACAAATTAAAACACAGGGGTTCCCTCTGAACATCAGGAAACACTTTTTCATTGTCAGGGTGATAGAGCATTGTCACAGGCTGCCCAGGGAGGTTGTGGAGTCTCCATCCTTGGACGCTGTCTGACATAATCTTGGGAAATGGCTGTAGGTGGTCCTGCTTGAGCAGAGGGGTTGGACCAGATGACCTCCAAAGGTCCCTTCCAGCCTCAGCCATTCTGTGATTCCATGATCCACCTCCAAAATTTATTCTGGAAATGGCACTGGGAGATGATAAGGAAGGACCGTGGCAGTCAAGAAGGCATTCAGGCTTTGCACTGCAAGCCAAAGGCAGTGGTGGCCTTGCCTCCTCCTTCCCAGGGAGAAGGTGCTGCCCCTTGCTGCTGCAAATCCAGCACTGTCATCCATTTTGTGCCCCAACAAGCCTCATCTAAGCCATGCTGCTCCCCAAAGCTCTCCTCATGAAAGCCATGCTGCTCCCCAAAGCTCCTCGGCATTAAAAAATATAAAAGGGCCCCAAGTATAATTTAATTATGTCATTGTTTTCTTCATAATTGGCTTTCAAAAGACACTATAATTAGCTACCTTTCAGGAGACAGAGCCTTTCCTTCCCAACTACAGATGTCTTTATGGCTGAGTGGCAGGGGGAAAGCAGCAAAAGATCCTAAAGGCCTTCTCCATTTCCAGATATACCTAATATAAAGGTCTGGGCCCTATGTGGGCAGCCACTGCTGGCTCCATCCTTGACTCACAGGAGAAGCTGGCTTTGGCTGTATATGTGGGATTTCTTTCAGAAGGTATCAAGCCAGGGCACAGCTCTTAAATCTGGTGCTATAAGGAGATCTATGTCTGCTCACACCGCTCTGTTGGAGGCACAAAAGTGAGCATGTGCACCAGCACTGCAATGATTTGTGGAATACCAGTATAATCTGAGCTGGTTTTTTGGTGGCAGTTTTTCTCTACACGTTCCCCAAACCATCTTATTTAACAAGGTAAATGTGGCAAATTTTATGTTAAATTTCTTTTATGGGACTTTAAAATTATGTGGTACATCAGACCCTACAAAATGCTGTGTGAATTGATCACTTAGGACCTTTTTCAAAATTTTTGCTTCAATCCTGGCAAAACCATAGCTTACCTTATACAGCCTCATGCACCTTAACCAAAACAGAGCCATCACCAGAATTCGAAGAGTGGAATTTGCTAAGAAATTTAGTGATATGAGTCTCATTAAGCCACTTGTCACCACTCCCATAGCCACAAACCCTCAGGTCTGCTTGTAGAGCTGGTGAGTGAAGATACTGCAAAAGATATTGTGATATTAATTTACGCAATAATTAAATGCAAATTGAAGAAGAGAGAGCTGCCTTCATTCAGTGGGTGTTTAGATCAACTGGGAGGGGTAGCACTCTCCTATCTTGCTACCACATACTCTTTGTTAGCAATGCAGCTTCGCTATAACTGAATTTGTGAAATGAAAACAGTTTTGTCAAACAAATAAACATTTTTTGCAGTCTCTATCTTAGCACTGCACCCCCTTCCCCAGCCCCTTCAAATGATTTTCAGGGAAGTGCACTGGAAATCAAATAATCTCAGTGTCTTTTGCTGCACTTTCTGCCATCCGGACACAGAGCGCCTGGAAAATGAGAAAGCAAAACCCTCACTGTCATTGTGTCATGGGAACAACTTAGTGTATTTAGATATATAGGGAGAAATAGTGGGTTAAATAGCACAGTAAATGCTCATTTTTAAAAACAGTTGAGTCAAGGAATGATACGACCTCTACACACAGATTTTAATGTTGGGGATCTCTAAGCCCTGCCTATTCCTGCAAATGACTGTATCAAACTACTTAATTCTGGGAACTGCAAGTTACTATTTGGTGTCATGAAGCCTGGGCAGCTGCAGAGAATTACTTAGCCTGGAAGTGAGATGTTTCTTCGGGGACTGTATTAGAATTGTGATTTTTGCAGTTGCAGTCATGGAAGCCTCCTGTCCTGAGAAGGTGCTGCCCTGAGAAGGCATCTTGAGCCCCACCTCCAGCATAACATTGCTTGCTAAGGACAAAAGCCATTTGTTAGGTTTTCTAGCTGTTAAGGGTTTGAATGTCACACTAATCTATGATGTGATGATGTGGCATCTTTTCCATATTTCCAGATTTATCTTTCTCTTTGCACAGAAGTTCCTGGAGAACCTTTTTTTTTTTTTTAAATAATTATTTAAAACATGAATTTACCCACTGGGGAAACAGTGAATTTCTCTCAAAATCTTCAGATCTGTTTATCATTTGGGAAAATATGCTTTAACTGAGACACAGAGAATGCTTTAATCAGACATACAAGTTACAGGCCTCAAAGACTGGATGAAATTTGCTGGTGAAAGGGCAGACTAGATGACCCACTGGCTCCTCTTGGCTTCCCATTATGTTAATTTGCTAATCACATCTGTGGGATTAAAAGTGTCTTCAGAGAGCTATGATGTCCAGACTATTTGTCATGTTAGTTCAATTAATGTCCTGGACTGGGGAAAAAAGGAATTCAGCTCACTTGATGTCCTCCAAGCACAGGAATTGCGTGATACTTTTTGGATTAGTTCAGCCCATGTAGTGATTAAAAGAATTTACATGGAACTCAAAGATGTTTTTCTTCAGTCTAGCAACCAGCAATCACACTAGTGGGCCTAATTCTCTGCTCTGTTATGCTGTAACCCTGCTGGTTTCAATAGAGTCATGCTGGTGTTGAAATGATTTAAAGGACCAGTGAGTGAAACATAGCAGCTGAAACATATAGACTATTAAAAAAACTTACCAAATCTGGAAAGTTGATTGGCAGCTGTGGGTTTTTTCTTTCTTTTCCTTTTTTTTTTTTTTAATTATTTTAAATGATTTAATTATTTTATATTTTAGTCCAAGACATGGAGGCTCATATTTTGGGAGTTGCCATAAAAGTTACAGAAACTGAGGTCTGGACATTAGTTTTTTTCTTGGGCATCTGTTTATCTTTCCTTCAGTTCATGATTGTTCCTTCCTCTGAGAGTATTCTTGGGTGCTTTGTTCAACACAAGGAGGCTCCTGACATTTCCTTTGGGCCATATGAACTTGTCTGGACACTGAATATGAGCAAGGAGAGTACTTTTTCTACTTTTATTCTGCTTTCTGATTTGAATGTTTTTCCACATATTGTTTTTTGTCATCTCACACCCTAACAAGATATTATCATAGATGATAGCACAATCTGTTATGAAATACTTAGGGCTTGCCAGCAGTTTTTATTTGACACTTTAATAATGATCTTTAGAAGAGAAGTGGGAATTGCAAAGAACAAAGAATCTCCAGATGTCCTAAAAATGTATGACGTAGGATTTGAGAATATTTCTCTACTTGAAAGATTTCAATTTTTTTTTGAAGCAGCACAGTCCCGTGTTACCCTTGCCTGAATTATAATGAATACCATTTCATTTACAGATTGTCTCTTAGATTAACCCTGTACCCTTGATGTGTCACTAAAAGTGCATTCCTTACTACTTCTCCTATTCTCTGCAAGCCTACTTTAATAAAAATGCTATGTCCAAACATAATTCTTCTTACAACTCACCTCCTCAGACAGCAAAAAAAAAAAAAGTCAAGAAACAAACTATGAGGTTTGGCATATGTCTTCCGAATCGCAAGCTAGTTCTCAGCTTTAGTATTTTGAATAGTGCTGTACAGTCACATGCTTTAAGCTAATTGCTCCCATGCAAGACTTGTAGGAAATAGAAAAGCAAAGTTCCTGTGGTGAGTTTTTTTGATTTTTTTCTGGGGTCTGAACTGAGCCTGAAATAGAAAAATTCCTCCTCTACTCTGGTTTTCATCTTTAGTTTCATGTCTTTTTTGTTCGTTTGTTTAATCACACAAATAAGATGTATTCTCACCATGAAGTCAACTCAGGTATCATACAAGCCTAACCAGTAGAAGAACCACACTTGATCAGATACTGTAGGGAATATAGGGATAGCAATAAACAGACTATTTCAATGAACTGAGTTATAATTCCAATGTTTTGTTAAAACACATTTGTGTAATCATGTCTTCTTACATGTTACCAATCCTACCTTTAGAGAGGTGATAGCTGTTCTGGATGATCCTGTCAGTGGAGTTTCCCTGCTGGATACATATAATAATAGGAAAAAATGCAGAAGTACCAGCTTAAGGCTTTCCCCTCTTCATTCTTTACAGCATTTCAAGGGAGGTTTATCTTATTTTCCTTTCTGAACCTCTGCAACTTCTTTTGCTCACATTTGGGCTTTTGGTAAAGCTGTTACAATTTGTTCACATCTTTATTTGTTTTAATGTGAATTACATTCTTTAATTTACAGGGGGGAAGACAATCCTGTAGCTCATCAAGTTGGACTCCTTAACAGTGAGGAGGATTTCTAATATCTTTCTTACATAATTTTTTAAAGATGTATATATACTTGAAACTTTTAATGTGATTTCTGGTAGCTTATTCTGTTTCTGAACTATGCTCTGTAGGAACATGCTTTATAAGTAGTTTCTTTCAAATTTTAGTCTTAATTAAGGAACTATTAGGCTGTGATTTGACAACTGCATGGAGGCACAAAGCTTTCCTACTGCAATCACAGATTATGGCAATCAAAACAGTTTAAATTTGTTTTGTTCTAATTAATAATACTGTAATTTTCTAGTTAGCTCATAACATTATGGTTATTCATCTTAAGTATTGTTTTAAAGTATTTTGAATAACAACAATGCAGTTAGGAACCTAGTGCTCAATGCTATATACTACTGTGCTATTAGGAGGAGTAATTTGTAAACTACTTTCTGAAAGCTACCCATCCCCAATGTTTTTTCCAATGCTGCCTCCAACATTGAGCTCAAATCTGGTGAACTGGATAGCCCTTGGCATAGGCAAATAGTTTGTACAAACTGTCAAGAGCTCAGTCTTGTCAACCTAGAACCAAACTCCTTGCCTTTGTGAAAAAGGAAAATTTCAGAACAGAGCAATTTACTCAGGTCAAATGTGTAAAGGATGACCACTTTCTTGGAAAACTGCTCTTGTTCTTGACAAATTTAGGAGCTAATCTGCCATTTGCTGGAAAAGAAACCTAAACAAAGCCAATATAACCTATATTTAGAAGAGAAAAGAGTTGGTTTTTTTAACTTACAGGACCTTTTTAAATATGATAGAATTTGTTTGGTTTGCATCTTAATCTGTCTGCTCATACTTGGATATATCCAAGTAGTTTGTCTTGTTAACATTGTATATATTGTATTTCTAGAAATATCTTTCAGCCGGAAGGATACCAGTGTGCTTATGGACACATACATTCATTGCTGTAATGGGTTGTCTTCTCAGAATAAAGTGGGAGGTGAGTCTAACCAAAGTCAAACTGGTAACTCTAGAGTTACTATAGACAAGAAAATAGCAGAGTTTTTTCCTTTCATTTTAGAAATACAATTTCACTATTAAATTTGTTAAAAACCACTTTGATGTGCTCTCCTTTATGGCACCAATGTGCACATATATTCTTGATAAGAGTGAATTTATTCATGTTTATGTCCTGATTAGAATGAAGGTCTCAGTGGGAGAGAGAAACTGCAGTTATGAAAGGCAGCCACAAGCCTTCTAGAAGCTTACTCTTGCTTAACTAGTAATTAGTGGGTAATTTAATGAGTTAGTGAGTGAGGCTGGTAAGGCGTGGGTTATGTGGGTGGTGTAATGATGTCTTCTGGGCTTGTAACCCGTTCTTCTGTCTGTTCTTTTGCTTTTTCTGGGGAATACAGCTCTATTGAAGCTAATTCTCTATGGGTGTTGTAATATCCAGATGGAGCACATGACTGAGAAATGTTATGTATTTTTAAAGTAGGAACAGCTGTAAAGGGACAACAGGAAAGAAACTACAAGAGTGTTAAAATCTTAGGGGCTTGAGGGGTTCAGGCCCTGGAGATCTGGAAATCTGAAGGTGGTGAAGAATAGTGCAAGGAGGCTGAAGAAACCCTAGGAAAGATAGGGAAGTATGTGGCTCTTTAGGCTACAACATATTTCAGAGGAAACATAGATACAGAATAATATTTGTGAACATCTATTTTTGAAGAAGACTTCATCCTGCAAAGAGGAAGGTGGCCAGGATTCTTCTTGAATTCCACCAGCCCAGGAGAGGAGAGGTATGGACGGCCTCCCAGCTTCAGGAAGAAGGTTAAAGATACCAAAGGAGCAGACTAAAACAAGTCTTGTTGTCTCAGGTGTGGAGTCCCATATATTTTCTGTGTGTCTTAATCAGACTGTGCCCACCATGCTGGGAAAACATTACTTTGTGGTATATCATGGTTTCTGTGCTGAAACACTTTAATATCCTACGCCTATGGTTTAGAGAATTAAGTCAGTAACATCCTCAAGAGAACTAAATCAATAATGTCCTTATCTGAGATGAACCTGTGTGTTTACCATGATCATTGTAAAAAGGGTGTTCTGTCATTCTGTCCATTCATATTGGAAATGCTGGGAGTCTTGTAAAATTCCAAGTATAAAATACAGATCATTCCAGGGAAAAAAAAAAAAAAAGAAAAAAAAGACTATGACTAAGGGAGTGGCAACTGCTGAAAACATCGTTCTACCTCTTCAAATGCATTTAGAAGCAATTAAAATGATTAATAGGTTTTCAGGTATTCCTTCCACCTCAGCCCTTATTATGAATTACTGTTGTGTGAACATAGTCTTTACTCCTTTGAATGAATATATGGAGCTTTGATGCCCTACTCACAGCCTTCAGGATACTACAGATACTGTCATGGAAATGGTTTATCATTTTTCAAAATGAAAATTCTGGCTCCAGGGTGCTTAGTATAGCCTTATTAATCATTACATGGGTAGAAGGCTTTGTTGAAATATTGGTGCTGCTTGAAGCAGATACTCTAATAGGAACTAATACTTGCTTGAGGAAAGCAAGCCAGAAATATCCTCTTAATTCTTGGTTAATAACTTCCATCGTGCACTATCCTGCCCATGGCAGGGGGGTTGGAACTTTGGAACTAGGTGATCTTTAAGGTCCTTTCTAACCCTAACTATTCTATGATTCTACGATTTTCCTTTCAGATGAGAAAGGGAACCATTTCAGAGTGTTACAGTATGCCAGCAGTGTTCCAGCTATTCTACTCCTACTAAGTCTATTCCTGATGGATACCAATCCCCAGAACCCTTAGCAGAGCTGGGCATGAACCAAAATTCTCAGCACAAAGCTCCTCAGTTTCAAGGTAGCTTTACTGTACCAGGCTTTTGAAGTTCAGGCCTTTGTATAGTTGTTAAATTTACTCATTAGCAGCACGCAATATTCCAGTTAGGAATAAATGAATTAATTAGGACTAATTTAGCAATTAACTAAGATGTTTGGCCACATTAATGATTGTCTGTCTTTGCCATTCACTAATAATTGGTATGCTTTTCCTTGGGGTAATGAGTGTTTAAGTGATTGAGAGTCTGACAGGATGTCCTTCATGATCTCACCATTCATAGTGAGTATTTCAAAATTAAGAGAAGAAAATTATATGTGCAGATGTATCTGGCATAACTAAAACTTTTTTTTGAGGTCCTAAGAAATCCCAGAAAATGATCTCTGTAGTAGGATTGCCCAGATATTCTGGGGTCTTCTGAGGAAAAGAGGGCTTTGTTTCCTATGCAGCCTGGGGCAGCAACACACGTGTTTGAAGACAGAAAACAAGTCTGTGTATCAGAGCAGCAAACTTTTGCTAAACTTTTGCTAAACTTTAGGCCTTTTTGTAAAAAGGGTGTTTTGATTTGAAGTTATCAATGTTATACGAGGAGATCTGTGTCCCACAGCAGTCAGTGGAGCTCCACAGCTTCAAGAATGACAACACAGAAATTCCATTTATATAAAAAGTAGGGACAGAAAAAAATATACGTTCTTTTGCAGAACTCTAATGCACTCAATTTACATAAAATAACTTCTTTTATATAAATAGGTATCAGAGGTAAATGAGGATGTGGACACTTTAGTTTTGTGAGGTCAGAGCCTGAGTTAATTTCTCTCAGTGTATTCAGTGACAAAATGAAAATTATAGGGAAGGCTAAACAGAGAATTTAAATTTTTTGTTCTCAGTGAAAACTTCAAAGTTTGAAAGCAAAACTCCAAAGCTTTTCATGAACATTCAGGGTTTAAAAACAGGTCATTTATCACAGTAGAAGAAATGATGTTTTTGAATGAAACATTACATCTGGCTTAAAATCATAATGAATGATGAGGACAAAACACGATTCATTAGGTACATAGTTCACTCAAAAACCTGTCCTGTTCCGGTGTTGCTGACATAAGTGAAAACATTGCCTTTTATGTCAGCAGACCAGAACTGAATTGTAAACCACAGAAATATTATTTAGGAGATGTTAAATCTTCAAAATACCAAGCAGTTTCGGTGATATACCAAATACCCTTGTTCCCCACTAGCTCATAGGGTTAGCCTCCACATTATGAAAAACTGACTGTTATGTTGCCCCTTCATTTAGGAATCATCAATATTATCCTTTGCTGCTTATCAGTGTAATTTTTTTCCTGAAATACTTTTGTGCTTTCTCTTACCAGCCCTCAAGCACTGGGGGATTTCTGCATAAAATGGGATTACAAGACTAGAAGGGATTGATCTCGTGAGCCATTGAATTTAGAGCTCATGAGAGCAAAATTTACATGTGGGACAAAGAAAGCATTTGGAAGGCATCCTATTGCTCCCATTCTGTAGATCAGGACTGATTAATTATGTCTGCTGTTGCAGCAGTATGTTTTACAACAATCCTCATAAACTTATCCAGCTTCCTCCTAGCAGTAGTCTGGGTTTAGTCCTGCCAACATGGTTGCAGAATCTGCCTGCTTTGCTGGCTGGGGAGTCTCTGCTGACCTCCAGCCTGCAGCTTGTCTTGTCTTTGCACATTTGTTCATGTGTCCATGTCCAGTTGAATAGCTATCCTCTCCTTACATCTGTTCTCATAATAATGTACATTTCAGGCACCATGCATATTCACTTCAACTTTTTCTCTGCTTACCTAAACAAGCTAAAATAATTTAGTTCTTTTCTTGTAAACAGAACTGTACTCAGTACTCCAGATAAAGCCTCACCACTGCTGTGCCTTAATACTTCCATATCTTATCTAAAAGTATCTGTTTAGAATAATTTTAAGGACCATGTTAGTATTTTTACAAGCACATGATGTTCTCCTTAAAAGGGAACTGCTGCCTTCACTGTAGCCTGACATGATAGCATTTTCACAGAGTATAGGTTTCATCCACTGCCTTTAAATGATTTTTCATGGTACTGTCATCTCACGATTAACCTGTAACATGTTTTGGCATTACTTTATGTACCTTGTCATACTTCTGACACAGTTGCTTATTTGCTTTTTAATTCAGGGACCATCTTTTTGTTGGGGCTTTTCAATACTGCTGTAGCACTAGACAAACCCCCAAATAGTTCAGAAAGTAAACATGGAACAGAATAACCCAGCTTTTTGCTGCTGGTTTTTTTTCAAAAGTGTCAGAAGCAGAGGACCAATCTTTGCTATAATTCAGAAAACAAAAAAAAAGAACTCCACAATTTATACATCCTGAGACTGAAACACCACCTGAACTTGCTTGAAAACACATGAAAATACTGCTCAGAGAGGGTGTAAGTCAATTTTCAGAATAGGGAAAAAATGTGAGAGACCACAGCTAAGTAAATACATGGAAAGAAAGACTAGACACTAAAGGAATGGACATAAGAATGCGAAGGTACCTCAAAGGAAACCATAATCAACAAACACAAAGAGAGACATTGCTGGAAAAACTTTGCAGTTCCACAAAATCTTAACAAGCCAAGCCACAAATCTGTAGCTGTACCAGCTGTTAACTTCAAAAATCTAAAAAACCAAAGCCACAAATCTGTAGCTGTACCAGCTGTTAACTTCATGGAAGACATGGCTCCTGAAGATAGGCCAACAAAGCACAAAAGTCAAGTGTGGATCTATTGTAATAACATAGGTGGTTTTATTTTTTATTTTTTATTTTTTTAATTTTTTTTTAAGAAAGAGCAATCCTTTGCTCACTGGAAAATTGTTCCAGGGGAGAAATGACTTATCTATTTAGAATCTGATATACAGAGCATCCTGGCAGCATACTGTGCTTCGTAACTCTTGCTGCACGGTGCTATTTTATTAACAAAGTGAACCATGCTGACACTTTAGAATTGATTACTGCAGCAAATTTAGCATGCACAATGATTCAAAAAAACTAATTCAAACAGGCTACAGGCTAGCAAAGAACCATTGCTACCTGCTGAGTGCTTATTCAGGACACTGTTTCAGTAGGTCTTACTTGCTTGCCTTTTCTTACCAGTTGGGGACATACAGGATTTTAATTAGTTCTTCACTTTTTTTTATTAGGGAACTACTCTGTTGCTTCTCCTGGCTTCCACGTAGCATATGTCCATAGCAGCAATTAAGATAAACCAAGGTCAGCATCTAGCCCAGCATTTTTATCCCAGTATAGAGCCCACTCTTGCACTGCAGCCTTTAATCCTATAAAGGTGTGATAATAACAATTCCACCATGACCTGTTCCTGACTTCTATTCCTCCTGCACTCTATCTACTGCCTATTTTCCAGAAAAGAGTTAGGAAGATGAAGGCTGATTCCTAAAAGAGCTTATCAAGCCAATACAAATAGCCTCTAGAAGGCCAATGGAGGCTTCATGCTAAGATACGCAGAAAGTGGTTCTGCCGAGCGACTGGCCAGGGTCAAACCTCAATGTCTTCTGTGGAAGCTTACCTTGAAGTGCTTAGTCCAAAGTCTGTGCCTTGCAGTAGTTCTTGGCAGCTATTTCAGCTTTTTAGATTAAACCCAGCATGCACAGTAATGCTGAAGAATAGAGTTAGTCCATATTGTTTCATTTCTATGCTAAGACGAAATAGAAATCGTCAATTTTCAGGAGGCAATGAAGAGGGTATTAACCTTAAAGTGGTCACTGTAATTTGAAAAGCAGAGTATGAAAATTGTGAAACTAAATACTGCAGTACAAGTGGTTTCAAGTATATCAAAGTCACGTCTGCTGTAAAACAAAAGCAACATGCACAGGCTCTTTCATCATTTGATTGCTTAAAAAGGCCATGCTCTGTGGCTGAAAATTAGTAACACATTGAAGCTCTTGAAGCTGATGATACGAAGGAAACTAATTACCTCTGAAACCAATACCAAACTACTTTCAGTTAATGTTATCTCCTATTCCACTTCAAAGACTGAACCCCAGGCTGACTCAGAATATGTAGCAAAGCCATTTTTGTAAAATCTCTCATTTCTATTGGAGGAAACACAGCGGACTTAAGATACATGTACTGTCTTACTGAAGTACTTGCCAGCAGATACTGCTGTTTAAGAATAGTATAGGCATACAGAGATGTCAGTTGTCTGACTGATGCTCTTTTGTGTGTGTGAGACATTGCTTTGAGGGTTACTATTCTCCTGTGCTGTGGTGCTCTTGGAGAAAGCAGTGCTATTACAGGGGAGGCCTCCCTAAAGCAGCTGGTGACATTACTGTCACCTCTGCAGAGGTGCGTGGTTTTGCACTAAGCTTGCAGAAGAGCCTATCTGATCATTCCTGCAGCCCCTACCAGTGGCAACTCTAGCATGTGGGAGACCACAATCCAGTGGCAGCAGTGTCTCCAAGTGCTTTGGTCATTTGCAAAGCAAATATGAGCTTTTGCATCCAGGAACAGATGTTGTATAGATTTGGAGGATATGTACATAGATGCAGTCTGGAGAGAGAGAGTCAAATCACAGCAGGTATAGGAATTTGCTTAAGTCTCTTTCAGATCTCTAACCAATCTTTGTGTTTCTGAGCTCCTGAAATTTTGAGTCAATCATTCCATTTTTGATCAGGGTCAGCTTAACTAGTTTCTTTATAGAGCACATATGGACCTGTCACTGGACTGTTTAACTGCCACATTTACAGTAATCATTCATCTGGCATGCAGCCATTAACATATAAAACACTAGGTCTGCAAAGTTAACTTTAATAACGATATATTAAAAATGTTCAGCAGACTTCCTCACCTTTTTCCAGAAAAACAGTCTGTGGAGTATCACATTTGCTCATAATTGGGCACAACAAATGACCAGCAGCCATCAAAATACACTCTATAACCTGCTGGAGAGGAATGTTTCTCTCTTTATTGATGGGGCAGCTATTTAGCTGTCTTTTTTTCGAGAGTGGTGAATTGGATTGGCCAAGCTTCACACCCACATTAGTTTTATTTCTCTGTATGCCACATGTGACTGGTCATAACTAAAACACAATCACATTCCTTGTTCCATGGCTCCTGCTGGTACAAAGCTTTTGCAATTTTGCATAGGTTTAACATAAAGATATGGGGCTTGCCTTCCAGATGCATTGCCTGAATACTTTTGTAGTATTTAGCAATTTAGCAACCTCTGGAGGTGCAGTGCTCCATTTTTCCTGTGGTATTTAACTGCTGCTGGAGAGGTCTCCTCCGATAGTTGTTGGTGTTGCCATACAGGCTCCCTGTGTTTCAGCAGAACTGTCATTATTTAACACAGCAAAGAGGTGCTCAATGTTTACATTTCTTTCTTGTACACTCAACTAATCACAAGCTATGTGTGTGGAAAGAAGACTAGAAAGTGTAATATGTGTAGTTGAATACCATATTGAATGCAACTGAATTGTACTCATCTCAGGTAAACTGTTTTGATTTTTAAACTTTCCAGGAGTAGCGATTTGTGCTTAAGGTTCAATAATGTAGGTAATTTTAAAAAAGCTTTTACAAGCACTTACTTTGGCAAGACTGTACGTGCAGAAACTGCTAATAAAATTTCAGTGGCCTTAATCAACCTGATATATAAAGTAATGGTGAAAAATAGCATGGGAAAATGTTCATACAGAGATGTGCTATCAGGCAGATTTTCTTAAAATAAAACAAAACTCTTCTCTGACAGCAGAGAAATGTCAAAACCTTCTTTACAATGTGGTGAGCAAACTTGGTTCAAAGTACAACCTCGTACTCATTTCTAGATACTCAAATGTTTGCATAATTGGAGAAAGATTAAGGACAAAAGCAAAACTTACTACCAAGTGCTTTTAGTTTTGAATCCTTGTTCAGAAAAAAAAAGTTTTATCACTTTTGCAGCACTACTTGGCAACCACTTAATTAATGCATGCTTGAAGATCTAGTACAAGGGGCAATCATTCACATACTGTAAGTAGCTATTTTTGTATGAGCTGTTCCTGCATTTCTTCCATACTTTGATGAACAGTGGAACCGTTGTCATTTGAACTGTCCTTATTCCCATCAGATTTAGTGTAAGTAGAAATAAATAAAACATTTTTACCCTTGGACTTCTTATTTTATGTTCTCTACAAATTCAGACAGACAGTAGGCCACATTTTTGAGGTTTTCTTTGTAAACATATCAGCTGTACACTGACTTGTTGAAAACCAGCACCCTCTCTCCCCAGAGTAAAACAAAATGCAGTTATTGAAAACTCTAAAGAACATTTAAGATGTCTGAGAGTTAAATTTGCACATAAGCAGAACATATACTGACAAAAGATTGTTTATTTGTGATAGTAGTTGTTTGTAATGTCTGTATGTTTTTAGATTTTAAAGATAACCATGAAATCATACTGCAGAAGGATCTGGAGTACTGAAGTCCCATCATGTAACATTGAAATATGTAGGTAATATGGCATATGAAAAAAAATCTGACTAAATTAAGGCTGAGAGGTCTATTTTGCAATTAAGCGGGGTGGGGACAAAATAGGGCAAGATGGTAGGATGCTACCTAAAAGAGGGACTACTGGTTTTCAGTAATTAACCCCTAACAAAATTAGAACTTGCCAAGCAAAAAGCTTACCCAACAAAAATATATGTCTATGGAGAATATTATTCCTCTGGCAGTATGAGATTTGAAACTTCATGTGAACCTGGGAAAGTTTGGTAGATGCAGGTGTATTCTCTTGATCATTTAATAGAGGGTTAGTGAACCTGAGAACAGATCTAGATTATGTTTGTGTCACCCTGGTCACAAAGTCCTGTTCAGCTTCAGGTGGAGTGCAGGTAGGTGAAGTGACATAAGTGCTGCTCAGATGAAACCCATCAGGCAAAACATTGAGGCTGTGAGCACAGATGGCTTGGTCAGTGTTTTGCCACTTGTATTATCAATTTAAGGGAGAAATTGTTGATGGCATACTTAGCATTTGGCAAGGTGATGCAGAAAAATGTATTTAGGAGGAAACATGAAAGTCACGTGGGGAAAGAAAAATCTGAGAAGGTCCAGAGATATTTCCTCTTGAATTCAGTGAACAGTAACATTGAGAAAGCGATTAAGACTTAAGTGATTAAGCCAGAGATACTGAAAATGCAGGCCAAGTTGAGCAAAAACTCTCATACTAACCTGTAAAAGAACCCCGTTCTCTTGGAGCAAGTGCGTATAGCTTTATTGTGTTAGCTGGAAAAATGTGTATAGTAAATCTAACCTGTTTTGTTCCATTACATTAAGCTAATCTTATCATATTGGATTGTACATATCAAGTATGCTTGAGTATGCTCGAGACATAGGCAGACACTGAAAATAAGATACAGATTCATGGGCATGTTTGCAGACAGGTGTGACAAAACCAGTTAATCCTAGGAAAAAAAACAACACCACCAAAATAAAACATCAGTTTAACATCCATGAAATCACTATCGGGCCATTACCTCATCTTATAAAATTTCAAAATAACAACATTGAGATGTGGTCAATCACCTATTATTGACAGTCAGTTTGACTGAAACAATCAAACACTGGACAACTTAAAAAGCCCAGAACTGGGCTAGTAGCACTACCCTAATGTGTCTGTTTCATTTCTGAAATGTATTGGTTAGTTTGTATGGATATATCTGCATGACATGGTCTTTGGCCAGAAAAGTAACCTTTACTCTGAAATTACAATTACTCTGGCTTGAACAATAAGGGGTAAAAAACGGAAATAGTTCATTTGATAAATGCATTTTTTTCCAAACAATACATTTTTCCTTCAGCTTCTCCTTCTGTATGCCAAGAGGCATCTTTCAAAGAAAGGGAGAAGAAAAGTACAGAAAAGACACAAAGCATGTGAACACGGCAGGTCCCTCCAGCATTTTGTGCTGCACTAAAAGTACAAAGAAAACACAAAGTGATGAAGAAACAGGGTTTGGCTGTCCATCTTTTCATTCCTGAATTTAAAACAATAACCTGAGGCAAAAGATTAGCAAAGAAGGCCAGCTGGAGAGTTGAAGGGAGCAGGAGGACTTGTGGTTTTAGACACATCTCACTTTCCCCAAGCCAGCTAAACAAATTACTGCATGCCTCTGACTGAGCAGCAGATTATAGAGGCTTGAGCTGGATCTCTGAGTGCAACTGAAGCTGTGCTTGCTTTCCTGAGCCAACAGAATGCTCATTAGCTTGTTCAGATTTGTGAGCAGGGAGCTGAGCTGGTGTGATCGCTGCTGGACAGGAAGGGAGAGTGGAGCAGACAAGGGGGAGGGAAAGTACGGTCTTCTGCGACTGGGATTGCGGTGGGAAGTGCTGAAGGCGCTGAGTAAGCATTATTGGCTCAGTCTCCTGCTCCATAAAGGTGACACACATTCCAGCCAAGCTGGAATTTGGCTAACACATCCTTTCTTGCAGATAATATGTAAAAATTAAAGTTAAAAATGTTTATTATACTTTGCTCTTATTTTATTTTTTTTTTTTTTTACTGTGGCAAGTGCTGACAGATTAGTGAAGCAATTTTTCTGACACTGAAGAGGAATCCATTTGGCTGAGTACACTGGGGAGAATATGCTTATTCTTAGAAATTATTATCCTAATAATCATTGCTAAGTACTTTAAAACAACGTATGATGTGCTAAATACAGGCAGTGAGCTCAGTGGTGCCCAGAAAGGGAGGAATACAGATTTTACCCTAAGCATTATCATTGCAAGACACGAAGCAATAAGGTGAAAGGTATGCAGGCTTCACTCTGTGATATCAAATTACTCCAACTCAGAGCAGTGCTGCAGTCCACTGAAATCAATGAGTCTTTTTATCTTGGACTGGACCCAGGTTGAAGGGGCAGACCCTTCTGAGGCACTGCTCACCTGGGTGGCTACCTGCCTCCTCACTTGGCTCCTCTCCTCTCACAGCTCCAGCTTTGTAGCAGTGATTCAGGGAATCTGACCAGCTCTGGCTGGTGCTGGTGAGGGTTGGGAATTTCTCTGTCTAGGGGAAGAATGTTGTTATGTCTAATGTTTAATGCAGTGCTGGCACTGGGAGGCTGCAGGCAGATATGTTTGTTTGACAGGCTCTGCTAACTTGACTTTCTAAGGGTAAAATCCTACATTCCTATCTGCAAAGGCTTCCATAGGAACAGATCAACTGGTTGCATTGTTCAGCAATCACTCGGCCCCAGCAGGGCTGATAAGGTGTGCCTGGCTGGGGTCTCTGCTCTAGCTTAACACCACCACAGCACAGGTCTAACACAACCACTAGTTTGGGTCCACTCATGCAAGAGCTTCCCAAAGGCACAGTTTTCTGCACTGCAGGTGGTTTTGTCTTTCAGAATTATATTGATAAGGTTTGAGCCTTCATGGAATCAAAAATATCAGTAGCCTCCATGATTAGCTTTCATAATACATGAAAAAGTTCTCCTACCTTCTAGTTGTGGAGTAATACTGGTTAAATTATATCTTAAAGTGAAGAAATGCTTGAAGATATTGTTGGTGACTCCGATGGTTTATGAGACAGGCCATTGTGCCATTGTTTTGAGAGCAGCATGTGCTTGTTCAGTGGACACCCTCAGTGCCATCAAACATAACTATCACTGACAAAAAGGTATTTTGTCTTGAAATTAAGAAAGCATAAATATTTGAATCAAAGCAAAAAACAAAGCTGCAGTTTCAAAAGGCCAGTGGAAAAACAGCAAGAACTATCATATCTGGAACTGAAACATCTTTAATACAATAAATATCCATCTTATTTGTTGAAATGAACTACATATGCTATCTCTGTACTAAGGCCAACAAGGAAAGCTGTTGATTTTTGAGGTAACCATTACCAAAACCTCTTAAGTAGAGGAAAGTTTATCTCAGGAAGCACCGCTCCTCCAAATCTCATCAATACAGATACTTGCAAATTACTTTTGCATCAGCAGACACCAAGTAGGCAGAGCTGGAGCTTGGGACAGGGAACAGGCACTAGGACAAGGATGCCAGAAAGCAGAAAGTAAAGAGCCAGAATCATAGATTCATAGAATCAATGGTTTGGGTTGGAAAGGACCTTAAGATCATCTAGTTCCAACC
Source organism: Nestor notabilis (assembly GCF_000696875.1). Classification (NCBI taxonomy): domain Eukaryota; kingdom Metazoa; phylum Chordata; class Aves; order Psittaciformes; family Psittacidae; genus Nestor; species Nestor notabilis. Next base: position 62,280 of record NW_009920368.1, on the reverse strand, counting down.
CCCCTGCCATGGGCAGGGACACCTCACACTAAACCATGCCCCCCGAGACTCCATCCAACCTGGCCTTGAACACTGCTGGGGATGGAGCATTCACAACTTCCTTGGGCAACCCATTCCAGAGCCTTACCACCCCAACAGTAAAGAACTTCTTCCTTATATCTAATCTAAACTTCCCCTGTTTAAGTTTTAATCCATAATGAAGAACAAAGAAATGAAAGACCAGTGCTGAGCAAGGAGAAACAGGGTCCAAGGTGAGAAATCAAAGCAGCAAGCTCCAGAAACTCTTGAAAGATCTTTTTGCAGCACAGCCTCCTGCTTTCTAATGGGTGATTTTGGAAATGAGGAAAGAAGGCCTTACCATCCCACTGTCCCCAGGCTGCTCAGGAACTCTTTGCATTATCAAAAATTTGTATGGCATCTTTGTTTAAAGGTATGAACCATAAAAAATGGTTTGGTCCAGGTCTATATTTACAAGGAGTTGAAAGAACTAGCAGTGAACCTGCTCTGTACGCTGAGCTTGCTGCAACTCTCAAGCCTGGTTTGCATGTAATAAAAATGTGTGCAACTCTATGTATTTTTAGATAAATGAAAATATTTTGGAGATAAGTGTGCACAAAGATAAACACATGCAGACAAAATCCTGTGGAAAACATAAGGTGTTCTATACAGCACATATTTGATCTACACTAAATATGTTCTGTTGTATTTATGCTACCTAAGCTTAAATGAAAATAATGATATGAAGAATTTTAAGCATTGGTTTCAGTTTCGTCTCCTCAAGTTTCCCGAAACATTTAAAATCATAACTGGAATGTCATGCTTCCTATGCTGAGTTTAATTTGGAACACAAGCTAATGGAAACATAGTTAATTTAAGCCAAAGATTATGAGGATTTTGTGATATTTAAACAATATAAAGGGGTCTGAAGTCTTAGGTGTTTAGTCTCTGAGGCAGCAGATAAGCTATTTGCTCCTATTATGTGATTGTCACCCTTCTCATTAATAGCAAATGATTATATTAGCTTGTTTAACAATTTCAATCTGTTAGCCTTTCCAAATGAAACCTGCTACCAGAAAGTCAACAAAGTAAAACAAACTTTGTAGATTTTCTTATCTGATACTACTGGAGATTAGTCATCTAATGTGATTCATACATAAAATACTGTGGTTGATGAAGGCTCAGATTCCTAAAAAAAAAAAAAAAAAAAAAAGAAGAAAATCAGGAATCCTTTGGAAAGATGTACAGCTCCTACTTATGTTTTGAAAGATTTATTATGAAGTTGCATGTGCCTCATGTATTTGTGGCATTGTTTGATAGGTGAGTTTTGCTGTAGGATAACCAGCTGGGCAGAAGCACATAGCTCAAAAGACAGATGGAGCACTGACTGTGTTCATCAGATCCTCTGGGGAATGAGGACTCTGAAAAAGTAAATGATTCTGGTTTTTCAGAGGAATAGTGGCTTAAGGGTTTTAGTATTTTATTTAGATTTAAATCAGAGATTCCCCTTCTGTAAGTGGTCCAAGGCACATTCAACTCAAAAGCAAAAATCTTTTGATGTCAAGAGGGCCTCAGTTAACTTTTATAACGCATATGCTGAGAATTTGCTCTTTTTTTTATTTTTCAAAAGATATGAAAAGTTACACCAAAGTAAAAGAGATAATAGTCTAATAAGATGTGATGTCAAAAGAGCCTATTTTTTACGTACTTAAGTCCCACTAAATTTGATCCTCATTTAAATCCAGAGGAAAATTAAACCTGGTTTTGGATGGACGTACAGAAGAATACCATGCTGAAACTGTTGAGAAATTTAGGCAAGACAGTTGAATTATATCAGGTTGGAATTTGGACATATGTTTAAACTAATATTTTTTCTTATCAAAAGTACCATTCACTTCCTAGTTCCTCAGATTGAGCTTTTGACCTAGAAATCATAATTCCTTTACCTTTAATGATTTGCAGCTAAGCACTTGAAGCTCATGGTGCATAACTCATAATACTGATAAGTAGATAGAAAAAAACATGTCTTAAATGCTGTTGGGTATATCATAGCAAATTTCCATTTAGAGAGAGTCACGCACTGCTGTTATCCATTCTCATTTCAATTGTGGACTAGGTAGAACTCATACAAAATTGAATGCATGCTCATGCATAGGTTTAGCAATAATAAGGCAGCAGTTGTGAAATATATCTAAAACTTCAAAAGATAAGGTTCCAGATGAAGGTGAACTTGTTCCCTAAAAAGTATATATTCCTCCTGATATGTTTTAGTCTGACATACTGAGTTTGTTCAGGCTCCAATGTCCAAATAAGTAGCAGGAATAGAAACTGAGCACAGGCTATTAGGTGATGCTGGGAGGGTTGATGTGCCTGCCTAGGAAGCCAGCATTGACACTGGTGTCTTGAGGTAATGAGGAAGGACTAGAATTTGTACAGAGGTACAATAAGTAATTTCTTTCCTTAGTGTTTATTATAAAAATACGGAAGTTCAAGCTGGAGACTTGGCACACTCCATGCTAACAATATAGCAACTTCCACTATTGTTTTACAACAATAAACACTTCTGATTGATAGTAAAAAGTCATATTCTACCAAGAGATTCCATGCAGTATGACCCCATGCACTGCAATATTTCTTGAGAGAAGCATCGCACACAGCATCCTGGCTATTGCTGCAACCATCATTTGTCTCCATAAAAAACATGCAGGTCGGGTCAATGAAAGTGAGAACTCTCCTATTTATTTAGAAGAGCTTTGCCATGTGGTTTGTTTTGATTTAAGGAACAAAACCAGAAACCATGGTTCCTCTCTTGTTTCATTAACAGTCTGATTTTTCACACTATAATAAAAGTGAGTTATGCCATTCACAGGCAGAAAAGTTGCTGGACACTTCCTGGCCTTGGAGGTACCATCCCAGTTGTACAACAAAGACATTATCCTATGTCTCCAGCAGAGAATGCAGTAAGTGTAGATAGAAAGAAGAGTTGAAAAAGAGAAAGAGGATAAACAAACACTATTTTACTAAATGCATTTCAGAAGGTTCTATGATGGAGATGTGGATTAAATGTAACTGGTCTTCATTTTAAGTCATGGTTGGGGGTGAATGTGGATTTTTTCAAGTTGTGCTGTGTTTCTGTCTGTCGTTGTATTAATATTTAGTGATTTTAATTTTCTTCTCCTTTCCAGAGCTAACAGAGCTTTCCAGAGCTTTCTGTTGCCTGCTTGCCTCATGCAGATGTCTCTTTATGGATGGCTTGTTTCTCCCCTTTGGTTTACAATATGCTCCCAGAAAGGATTGAATAAATGCAGCTTTGCACATCTTTTTCTTGTCCTCCTACTAGAAATAAATATGTCCAAAAGCTTGGCAGCAGAAGTCCATGGATAAATCAGCTTGTTTACCAGTGCTTCCTAGCAGTAGTTGCCTACTAATGGCCCATTAGTAGAACTGTTAATAGACAAAAAGCATGTACGACCGAGCATTCAGAAAAATCCTTTAATCAGAAATGGTGCACACTGCATTTTACTGCAAAATGTCTTTGTTTTTCATGAAACAGGGACGACAGTGGAAACAACTGGTGTTCCACTTTCTAATAAAAAATTGTCTTTGGGACCAAACTCAGAGTTAAGTAGATGTTCTTATTAACCAGTTTCTTGCAGCATAACAGAGTTGCCACAAATGACATCAAATTCAGTATAAATAGGAAACTTGTGTCAAGAAAAAAATAACTCCATTGTAATATAACAGATATCACAACTTCATCATGGAAATGTCAAAATATTTGAACTAAGAAAATGTAAATATTAACAGATTAAACTAACTTGCTAAATCACAGTTAGTGAGCATTCCAAGTGGGAAGACAGTGAACTTCACCAAACAGCAGATGCTAGAATTAAGGACAGCTGCTTTGGGGGGGTTTTTTTCCCCCCCCCCCCCAACTTGTTTGGTTTAAAATCACAGCTGTATGCTATGTATACTCCATTTCCGATCATATTTCATACTAGGGAAACTTCTGTCAGCTTTAAGATTATTCTGCAGAATTTATACACACAGAAATTTATTCTTAAGTAGCTATTCTTGAGTAATTATTTTCATTATCTTCCTTTGTAGATGCTACTATAAGAAATAATTGTGTCTAATTTTGAATATGGCAGCTATGATACTCACTTTACATGTCCTACCCTAGTACAGATTAACTTTCTGGGTAGACAAAAGTGTACTTTCTAATTTATAACACTTAAAAGTAAATCTGATGTCAAAATCATAAGGTTTGAAGGGAATGGTAATATTTTGTATTAGAACAGAGATGGAGTTGGACAAAACAGAAAACATTTTGTGCACCCATGGCCTTCTTCAGATCTCAGATGCCTGAGAACTTGCTTTCCCTACAAACTTTATATTGCTCTTCACCTTAAAGTGACAGGTACAAGACCATTGTTACATACGAGTTCCTTCTTCCCTTAATAATGAAAAAATAAACTCATGTTAGAAGACAATGGTGTTCATTAAATGGCATTAGTCCTTTTTTTTCTTGTAAATGATGTTTCATTTCCTATGCAACGAGCTTATATCTTTTTCATAGTCTAAGAAAACTGGTTGTGCTTAAAACTGTGCTTGTTTTTATGGTTCAAAGGCTCAGATGTTGAGGCTTTGAAAGTTTCTGAATGGGTTACTTGACCATGGCCAATTATTTTTATATTTTGCTGTACCTTGCAAAAGCCATTACAAAAGAATGACTCTGAGAGCAGGGAATATAAACCAGATTTAAATACTTAACATTTTACTTCGGGCATCTGGCTCATCCAGTCATATTTAAATATAATCAAGAAATTCTTGAAATGCTTTAAAGTTTATATTTCAGGAGGAAGGCAATATAAGAATTCCTGTGAAAACAAAACCAAAACATTTCCCGTATCTGGACATTTTATCTCCTCGCTGCTTCATCTTGTTCTTTCTGCTACAGAAGGAAACCCATTTGGGGTCATCTTAGAAAGATTCCTGACCTTTCAGCATGACATTGGCCCACCACTGGCCTGCCAGAAAACTACTGTTGGCTTTATCCATATTTCTGTGAGTATTAAGAAATACTGATCTGGGCAGAGAAGCCAGAACCAAATTTTGTATATCACAAATTCAAATTCAGCTTTGCCAAAAACTTTTTCCTGAATAGACTCAAGCATTTCCGGGAAACAACTCATTTCAGTGCCAATTTAGACACTTTACTGTTATTTTGTTTTACTGTTTTTTGGCCAGTTTTGATTACCTAGCAGATATTGGTATTCATGTTATGTAATTCTTGTAAAAGTCTTCAAGGTAGAAGAATAAGAGGATATGTGTGGACAAATAATAGCACTTCAGGCCTCCTGTTAATATTCACCAATGTAATAATATGTGATCTTGCAGCACAGCTGTTGTCATGGCCCCGTGGCTATGCACATCTGTGTGCCCTTGGGCAGAGTTCCCACATTATATGGGGGCTTGTTGGCGGGTAGAGAGGGACATCATATCTGCCTGACTCCAGCTCCAGGTGCCAATGCCCAAACATTGTACCTGAGTGAAAAACGCTTTATAAAGGCATCTGAATAAATACTTGTGTCCCATCCAAGTGGGAGGTATGTTGATGCTTCTTCTGAGACCCTAGTCAACACAGAAAGTGATGATTTTCTTATCCATTTGGTGGACAAGTGGCCATCACCACTCTGCTGGTATCTTGTTATTTTGGATGCAGCAATGAGTACTGAACTGGGGATTAAAGAAATGGAAGTTAGTATGCTGATCATAGAGATTTGTAATCCATCACTGTATCTTGGGTCTGGATCAGTTGCCTAAAGTTGGTTTCTAACTGAAAAAAAATCATTAGAACTGAAAGGTATCTCCTGCAAAGATCAAGCTTTTCTTGCAAAACAAATATTTATTTCACTTTCATAACTGTGATTTAAAATGCCTTAGAAATAACGTTCTTAAAACTCCATCCTGTCCTGGAAAGGAGAAATACAGAACAGGACCCTTTTGGAAGCACTGATCTGCCAAGAGTATAAATTAATTTATGTGGCATAAATTAATTTAGTAATAATAATAATTTTAGTAACTGCTGCCCAAAAGATTGTTTGAAGCCATAGATCATGGTTGCAACATCAAAAACTCTGGAATGGGAACAAAATTTCCATTTTGTTTTCCTCCTTTGTCCAATTGCTTTATTCCATCGCTGCTACTTCTTGACAGCACTGTGAAAGCAATGTAGGTATTTTGCCTGTAAAGCTCAGAAGCATCATATTATGTCCAAGCTTCAACTAGGATAAAGCTTTTAGAGATAAGCTTTCTTCCTCCCTCTCTGCCCCTGCTTCCTGAAGCAAAATTTGATTAAAAACTAACTACTGGAAGATAGCCCTAGTAACTTTGTACGTTAACATTCACACCAGAAAGGACCTACTCCACCCACCAAAGCCTGCCAAAGACAAGATACATCTATAATACATAATAATGTGATAACTCAATTCTGTTTTAAATAGCCAAATGAAATGGCTTCTCGTACATGTCTTGGGAGTCTATTCCCCAGTTCAGCAATAGTGTTTGCCTCTGATTTCAGTTCTGTGTTTTCCAACTGGTCAGCAGATTTAAGCCACTTAAATGTTAGATCCAAGCCAAACATCTAGGCGCTTTCTATAGCTGGTGGATTGTCATCCTCAAACAGGTATTGAAGACAGATGAGATTAATTACCTTATTCAAATGCTTTTTTATCTGCCCTGATTATAGTGAGAGTCGACTGCAGTGGAAGCCAGGCACAGAGACCTGCTCCCATCAGAGCAGAGCATTCGTTCTTCCACAGCTCCCAGATACAGCTTTCTCATGCTGAAGGTTTCTCCCTTGGAGGAAAACACTGGCTTCATTGGGAGTTCAGTGTTGCAGTTACTCTTACTTTATTCTGTTTATTAGTTTACACAGTTTTTGCCTGACCTTTCTTGACAGTGTGATCATGTTTGGTAATATAGATTTATAGATTGGTAATTAGCAGAAATGGCCATTATGATCTTCTAATTGGATTTTTGCAGTAATGCAGCCCATGGAACTCTGAATTAATTTCTGTTTCAGCCAAACTGTTTTCAAGTAACAAAGATTCAACAGCTACCTTTGATAAAGTGCTCTAGTTTATTAATTATTCTTTCAAATGTATGTTTGGCTTCAGTTTCTAACTAATTATACCACTATTAGCAGATATGTATGTGTTTTCTCTTCAACATTCTTTTTTCTTTATTAAAAAAAATAAAAATTAAAACAATAGCCACTATACTTATCATGTTTGAATTACAGATTTTTTGATGTGTAAATCTTTAAAATATATACCCATGCAGCTTGCTTTTTTGGAATTTTATAATGTAGATTATTTCTGCCTTTCTACTCCTATTACTGGACTAACTCCTCTGAGCTGTGATGGTGCCAGGGAGATGCAAATCTTTGAAGAAACTTAAACTCTTCAAGTTGCCATATCAAAGCAGACTGATGTTGGACCAGGTTCCAGGCTCACCGAGTGTTTCCCTCTGTGTGTGGTGAATGTTAGCTGTTCAGTGAAATTTTTATTAATTCCTGGTCCTCAAAGTTTCTGGATATCTAACATTAATATATTTTTAAACTCTTTTTAGTTCTTTTTTTTTTTTTATACCTCCTTGCATGGAAGCAAAATAATGATCAATGTCATGTGTAGGCTAATGGTGTAGATCACTGGCAAGTGGAATTCAGGAATGAAATTCCCATCCAGTTGCAGTTACATAGTTTTACCACTGCTTTTATTCCCAGGATCTTTCTGAACAAGAGCTTTTCAAAGGTTCTTCCATTGAAAGTTCTTCATATTAACAGTAATCTTCAAAGTCTGCACTGAAATTAAAACTAAATTCCTGGGTGTCTGTAGAAAGCTTGCTGGAATATGGGGACAGGTTGCCTGGAATCTCCTCCACCTTTGTAGATCTTCAAAACTTGAGCAGAGATGGCACTGAGCAACTTTGAAGTTGGCCATGCTTTGAGCAAGGGCTTGGACCAGATGACCCCCAGACCTTACTTCTCATGTCCTATGACTCTGTAAGTCTACTTTTCCATTTTCATTAGTAATTTCCAGAACCAAATCTGCTAAGTTTTTGCTTTCATTGCCTTTAGATACTGCAGTCACACAGCACTGATAACCTGGAGAAGAGCTGAAGCCAGTATATTAAGATCTTGCAGTGTCTCATATGTCAGATGTGGGAGATTTAACACAGTGTTGTCCTGGAAGCTGTAACTTCTGGATAAAAGCTCCAGTAAGCCCAGCCTTTATCTTTGTTATTGGCATATAATGGGAGGAAGACTTAAATTCAGGAATGAGGGCAAGTCTATCATTTTCCACCTTATAATATTCCCAGATTGCAATGAGAGTCTTGTGAATGTCTCTGGTGATCTGTTCCCATGATTAACAGGGAAGTGAAAAATAGCAAGAGCCCTCACTGACATTTTAGAAGCTGAAATACTTTCCCAATCTCCAATGATGAGAAAGTACAAAGAATTCAGAGGTTCATGGTTCGTGGTAGCATAAAAGAGATTTAGAGTAAATCTCCCAAGTTTAGAAGTAAAATAGAGCAGTCCTGTGGTTCATTAAATGAATGGAGTCATTTAATGTGGGTCAACCTTTTTCATGTGTAGGACTAAGACACTCATGACCAATGCAGAATACTCCAGAATTATGCTTCAGCCATGTTCGTATAGCTCTGTGGGAAAAGGGAGCTCAGGACCACTCCAGAATTTCCCAGTTAGGTAGTACTGAACTTCGAAAAGTAACTGTTAAGCAAATAAAATCATGGTGGTGTGTTTCTGCACCTGCAAGACTGCCCCAGTTCTGAGGTTTCTGCATTTTACTTTTATAACGTTGCAAAAAAATCTTCCTTTTTTTTTTGGGTTTTGGTATTGTTTTTTTTTTTTTTTTTTCTCTTTGGAGCTTCCCAGTGCTTTTCCTGAGCCTGTTCACCTGCTCTGGTGGCCTCCATGTATTTTCATGAAGCCTTCTGCTACAGCAAATGGAACGTTCATTAGCCAACAACTAATATAAAAAACTGGCTGGTTCTTCTAGCTAAAAGTAGGTGTATATAGTGAAATGTATGGAAGAAAGCAAACTATGCCACTGTAACCATCAGATGGTATACTCTATGTTTCTTTTCAGGCTGCCATAAGGGTATTCAGAACTTTGAGTGCTGGAAATCAGGTTTCAGAACATTACTTGCTTAGGAGCTGTAGTATGATAGTGGACCAATATTTATTTAGTGCCCAGGGCTGGATGTGAGGTAAGATTTCCATCTTTCATCCTGTCATGGAACATCTTGGAAAGATGGAAGAAAACCATCGCTACTATCATCATAAGGAGTTAAGCTTGAAGGTATACTCGTTGTCAGCCTTTTCAAGAAAGAAATTGCTTTTAAATTTACCTTTTGACCTTCTCTGGTTCTAGGAGAGAGCCAGAAAATGCTTTCCAGTAAAGATAACTGCAGAGGAAAGGTGTCCTTGAGAAATGATTGTTTGTTCAGCTCTGTTTGACATTAAAAAAGTAAATTTTGGGGTTTTGTTTCCTGTGAGGAATAGCTGAGCAGTGGGTTTGTTTTTTTTTTTTTTTTGTTTGTGGTTTAGTTGGCTGGTTTGCTTTGGTTTGGGTTGGATTGGGTTTTTGTTTTTGTTTTCCCCAGGAACATAACTGATAATGGCTTGCAGCAAATATTTTTCATCTGCAAAGGTACTAAAGGTCTCTGCAGGATGAAGTGCAGAGCTATTAATCAGATTTATGTGGGGGGACTATTGTACCTTCAGGGGAGCCTTGGTGAAATCAGTAGGGGTTTTCAGATATTTCTGTGCTTCAGCAGTTTGTGAGACTCAGAATCAGCTACTGGGTAAGGAGTACATACCATGGAGTATCTACAGCTCTGCTGTCCTGCATATAAACACAATAAGAAGTTTATGTATATATTGTAGTACTGGAAGGCAGCCTCCTCTGCATGGAAATTAGTGAACATTGAGATCAAGACAGTAAAAATTAAAATATTCCTCACCCAAGAATAATGCAAATATTCATATTTGCAATCCGTTACAAAATTATCTGTATAATTTACCTCAAGGACTCTGTTACAGCTGCATGTAGTTGTCAGAGTCTTGCTTTTCAGGTTATTAGAGGATCCTACATGGCATAAGCTATGTGGGATGCAGCTTGCTGTAGAAAAAGCCTCTGTTGACTTTATTGTCCAGAGAATCAACTCCTAAGAATGATGTTTATGACTGTATATCAGCTGCTCCCTAAAAATCTACCTATATTGTCTTAAAGTCTGTGTCTGAGCCATGTTGCTTTCAGGCATCGATACTGGACAAACCTTGTGTGCTGGAAATGACTTTTAATAGGTTCTGCTGCACACCTAAATCTGCAGGTGGCTATGCTTGTCTCCCCAAGTCTTCTGTCAAGCATCCCATGATGCTGTGAGTCAACATCTGGCATCTAGCTTGGCCAGGCTCCTTCCCAGCAGGGTCTGAAATGTGTGAAGGGTGGGCAGATGGAGGACAGATGCTCTCCTGCTGGCAAACTGGATGCAGAAAGATGCTTATTTTTGGAACTCTGATCTTTAAGACAGTGTCAACATAGCCTTTGAGTATTTTCTGGCTTATCTTCATTCATTTTCTGCTTCACTGTCAATTCTCACACACATTTCTGTCTGCTGTCCTCATTCCTGACCCCTCAGATTGTTACTTCTACCAATGAATGTTACAGTTTTCATCATGCATCACTGGGTTAAAGTTCTGTAATCGGTTGCGATTGCATGGCCTTGAATCAATGGTGCTGAAAGTATTGTAGCCTTGAAAAGCAAATCTGAGTCCAGATATTTCAAACCTGCCATTTGTAGCAGGACAGAGCTAGTCACATGTGAGATGCAATGGAGTGCAAGGGGTCAAGGTCAAAACGACCATGTACAGGTGAAATGTATCATGTTGTGATGACTAATTGTAGAACAGAATCAGGTCCATGGAGCTTCTTTATAGCCTTTACATTATACATAAATATATCCTGTCCTATATACATATATATATCCTATGTATATCCTACGTATTCTTTTTATAGACAAAAAATAGGCATTGCATATATAATTGCTAACCTTTAAATTAACTTCAGTATCTCTATAGTTGTGAGTTAGATTGCTTATTTTGGTTTCTTCTACTTAATCTGGGAGTGTGTCCTTTAATAATATGGCTTAATGAGTGCAGTCATCCTAAGCTCATGCCAGAAAAAACATTGTACTACAGTGCTCTATTATGTGTTACATTCATTATCTAACTGAAAGGCTGGACTCCTCCACACAATTACACTGAGGTCGAGCATAAAAATGTGTAAATGTGTGTACTTATAATAGGAATGTGCTTTGAGGGTTAGATCTCTTTAAACAAAGACAGGAATTATCTCATTTATTTTGCCAAATTTTGATCTCTCCTTAAAACAGACCAACATCTAGCAGAGCATATCCATGGCAGCTATCATAATAAACTCTATCTTAAAACAGTGAGGCAGTATTCAAGGTCTGCTCTGAATCTGGATAAAAGAATAAGCAGCAGGAGACAACAATGGGTAACAACGGTTAACTATAAGACAAACAAAACTATACAGTAAAGGAACTAATACTATTACAAATCGACTACAAATGTTCAGTGCATTTTTTATATATAGAAAATAAATTAGAAAAGCACATTTTGTCTTGTTTTGCTATCCTGAACATTTGTAGTTGATTTCTATGTGTTGAGGTTGTTTTTTATTTAGTTGAATGGGATGTGTATTCTCCTAGGGATGTCCAATGTCTTGGCAAGGGTGCAAAGGTCTGTGGGGGAGGAAGGCTGAAGAACTGGTGTTTGGTGTATGCACATGTATGTTGAAAAATGTGGGAAACCATCTGTGCAATGGGATGCCTTTCGTGTTGTACACATGAAGCAAAGACGTTTCTATAAGCCCAGCATCAGGAAAAGAAGCCCTTGAGGTCCAAGTGCAAAAAAGTCAGCAGTAATGAAGTTGGAGAGCAGTTACTGAATCCAAAGGGATATTTCTCTTTCTACCTGAACTTAGTAGCTGCACACAAGCTGAAGTTTTCTTTCTTGTTTGTAATCACCCTGAGTATTCAATTACCAGTCTGCACGTCTGCAAAGCAGTTGCAATCAAATCTTTCAACCATCTCATAGAAAGGCAACTATGTTCATAGCTGAATCTGAATAAGCTTTGTTTGGCTACACTTTGTCCTGATGGACATCTAGGATGTTGGTAAGGTTTCTTATAATGCATGTTCAATGAAGGGGTTTGATCTGTCTCCTGTAGGCTACATTTATACTAGTAAGCTGCACTGGGAGGAACCAATCCAAGTGCAATTTACTAGTCCACAGGGGATTTCTGTTTACTGAAACTAGCACTGCATTTGGATGGGGGCTCTCCTATGCTGGTTGGCCTGGATGCCAGAAACTAAACCACTGCCAGTAAGCTGGTGGTAGAATTCATACTGATATAAAAACCAGGATCTGTTTGCATGTATTTATCATCCTTCACGATTCAGTATCTACTCCCACAGTACATTTATTAGTGGAATACAGAGGCTATGTCACGAGTCACAAGTATGTGCCCAACCTGCCTGCAGTCCTTTGTAGGGTGACAGTTGTGTCACACTTGACAAAGCCCATCAGTGGACAACATTTGTGGTTTCTGAGTGTCCCAAGTGATGCAAACCTGTGGAAGAATGGATTCCTGTTACAGCTTTGCTCTTCACACACCCTAACAGCAAAAGGATGTCAGTTTAGGATTGACTTAGACTTGCGTGACTTAGATGAGAACTGCCCCGTGTGTTGTGAATTTGTTGGTGTGTTTAGAGACACGTTGGCATGTCAAACTGTTAAATAAAAAGTGTGTTTTACAGCCATGATGTAGGGGAGCCTTAGAGAAGAGCAGTCAGTCTCAATAAATGTGAAAAGAATCTTGGCAATGTGTATATTGAAAAAGGTTTACTTTCTGCCATCAAAGTGCTTCCCAGCTGGATGTTGTTAATAAATAATCGTCTGGTTTCACTTACTGCCTTAAAGTTCAAAACGTTCACATTTTATGGGTAGTCAGACAAAGCAGAGAGGCGAAAGATCTGAGTTACCATTCCTGGATATTGCAAGTAATTTTAAATAACCTGATGATATGGAAGATAATTACTATGGTCACACACCAAAGGTCCAAGTTCACTAGCTGCTGCCTGCACTGGAAGGGCCCCTGTTTAAGAATTTCTTTAAAAGTCCTGGATTTGGAATTTGACACTTACATCTTTTTCAAATGCCACCTGGTGTTTCTTTTCCTAAAATCATCTCTTCATAAAATATAATGATCTGTTTGTTAATTCTTTTGCTTAGAAGCCCACCGTACAAAAGCAAAACCCCTATTATATTTTACTTCAATGTATTTTATTTAGTTGAAAGCTATATATCATAACACACCTAATCTTTGTTTCCTTTAACTAGAATAAAATCTAATTAGGAAAAGGGAAATAATGCAATGAACATTGGTCCACTTCATTACATTTCACACATACAAACATACACTGTATTTATTTCATAGAACCTATTTGTTGTGAAAATTGTTTTCATCACAGTTAAGATATCCAAAGATGCCTAAATGACTTGGATGTTCAAAACCCATTTACTTTTCTCCATTTGCTTCTGCTTACTGCAGATGTTTTCCAGTGGAGAAAAGTCTGGGAAGTGTTTAGCAGAGGGCTCACCTCAGAAATGTTATGCTCATTTTTGTCTGATCTTAGATTCCAGGAGTTCAGGACATGGAATGAATTTGAGCTTGGTTGATGTTTCCAAGGTTTTATTCTGAAAATCTTGAGCAATTCCTCCCTTTTTAGTATGCTGGCACTTCCTTTATGGGAGCTGGCTTTCTAGACAGCTATTTAAGAACAGTCTTAAGAGCCACCCTGAATCCATATTTGCACCTCTAAAATAGAAATTATCTAAGTATTTAAGATGGAAATTAATAGTAAAACCTGATTTTATCAGATGAAATCAGAACTCTGAATGTTTATCATTTCAGCTCAAAGTTCATTTAAATCAGGTCCAGCCTTGGGTATTTGAGTTATAAACACTTCTTCATTTGCAGCGTCACTGATCGTTTGAGAAGATGAAAAAGTCTTATGAAAGACAGGCCTCCGCTTAGCTAAATGGTCAAGCAAAATGCCTGCCTTTAGGATGGCCTTACTTGTATAGTCAAAGCTGAGGCTTTTATGCCAACATTCCAAAAGAGTAACTGCTATCTTCTGCACAGCTATAGAGTATTTAGAATACCTGTCTTGTTAACTAGGGAAGCTGGACTAGGGTCCTTTCACTAAAAGCTGAAAGGATGTTAAGAGAACAAATAAGAGCAAACAGCAGTGATTCCCCCCAGTCCTGCCCACAAGCCACTCCCCTCCCCCACAAATTCCTCTGGTCTTTTAAAAACGTATGATGTAATTTCTGATGAAAGATTGTGTTTGGCTATAGGCTGTAGGTGTAGGTTTTTCCACGGAATTGTCCAGCTCACATGGCTAGGTGTAGGAACCTGGATGTCAGCTGGTGTAGGAACCTGCAGAGAGAAGGCCCTGCAAATGGGGGGTTGAGGACATGGTGGCATCAAAAAATATGTTGAAAGAATGACAGGTAATGATATGAGGCTTAGGTTATTAAAGTGTATGTCTTATGATCACTTTATCTCTATACATGGACACAGCAGGCTGTCCCTCATGAGCAGTCACACATTGAAGATTAAGGATCTTCTTGAATGCTGAGCTACAGCTCAGACAGAACTGCATTCCACCCCCTGGATATGCCCTAACCAGGAGATTCATTACAGGCAGTAAACTGCTTAAGCTAATTAGTAGGGGTGTACTCTTTGGTGTACTTAGGTAATGATTTGTAATCCTGGGTCGGGTACCTTTTGAAAAAGAGACAGTTCACAGAATCATAGAATAGCCCAGCTTGGAACGGACCTTGGAAGATCATCTGATCCCACCTGTTGTGGGAAAGGAAGCCTAGATAAGATTATCTAGCACCTTGTCCAGCTGCATCTTGAAAACCTCCAGTGGTGAGGACTCCAACAAGTTCCTGGGGCATTTGTTCCAGTGGACTTACCTGTTTGGAGATGGAGACTTCACTCAGATGAAAAGAGGAGACTTGATGTTGCTACCACCTTTAAGATCGTATTCCAGTGGTCAGGACACTTGGCTAGGATATTAGATGCTTAGGCTAACTACTTTCAATGAAAATATAGTAACCTTAGAATAGGAGACTTTCGTGGTAACAGCATTGTACATCTCAGTTGTAAAATTGCTGCCTCCTATATTTAAGGGTTGCATTAGTCCCTGGCAGGGAGAATTTAAGCATGTTCTTGTAATGTTGATAAACATACTCAGTAGAAAAGGACCATTTTCTTCAAGGTTCAGCTTTGTTGTGAGGCATCTTTGCTTCCGAGTTCCAAGCCACAAGGGCCACTTAGGTGCAGACTCTGCTCAGCTCTGCCAGGGCACAGCTCTGAATTGCCTACATGGACCAAGGCACCACTTTCTTGCTTAATTTAAATTTTAGACTCCAATGTTCCATTTTTTAGCAGACCCATGGAATGTATTAATCCACTGTAAAGAGATAGCATGCCTAATTTTAAAAACATAGAGGCTCAAATAAATATTTTTTTTAAGAGAAATTAAAGATCTCCTTGGGAATATATGCTTGTACAGCACGTATTTTAACTGTACGTGTAAAACACACAATCACTGGACTTGGTCTGCAATTGTTTATATCCTTCTAGTAGCAGAGTGTTATTGTTTGGTGAGATTACCCTGCCTGATAACCAAAGATGTGTTTTCAAAGCATTAAAAAGGAATTTATCTATTATTCTGGAAGAAAGGGCTTGATGGCTCAAGGCAGTAAAACTGCTGTCTTGCAGAAAGGAACATAATTCTGCCCCTGTCAAGAAGCAAGACCAAAATTCATGTCTGATTTCAACAATAAGCTTCCAGATTTTGAGGAAGAGACTTTGTTTTACCAAATATTTATCTCAGAAATATGCAGCTAAAGAACAATTCAAAGAAAGCAGTTCTTGCAGCATTACTTCTCTGCACTGAACAGGAAAGCTTATCTGCTTTCTGTTTTGGTTTGGCTT
>NW_009920368.1:25911-46062 GCF_000696875.1 Nestor notabilis | reverse complement strand
GAATTTTTTTCTGTTTTTTTTTTGTGTTTGTTTTTTTTTTTTTTTTTTAAAATTTTTCCCTGCCACAAGCATTTAGTGTGTGAAAAGAACTCTGATGTTATTTATGTCCATTCTGAGAAATTTCAATAGCTTTATGGTTGCTCTTCTTAAAAAAAAATAAAAATAAATTAGAAGTTTATAGGACTATGAGCAAAATATGGGGTCATTTCTTTATGGTTTAGTGTATGATATGAGCTGGTGGTCTCAGCTCAGCTCCTTGTAAAGAAAAAGGGTTGTCATTTAAAGCAATTAAAAACCTGGTGTCTTCCACAAAGACCATATTAAATTTTGGAAATTAAGAAATGTAAATCAAAATTATGTTGGAATATGTTCATTTTAATCATTCTTCTACATCAATTTCAGTTTGTAACAACCATATGCAGTAGAATGTTTGACTGTTTTAAGAAGTTATCACTGATTAATGCAAATTTAATACGATTCTGTTGCAGCTTACCCACAGCCCTTTTGTTATTAAAACTGTTGCTGATAAAAAATGTGAAGCAGAAACATATATGAACCTGATTTTAACGGTACACATTTTTAATACAGGTCAGTCACCTCAGTATTTAAAAACCAGGCTGAAATAGAAGGATAAGACATTTATAAAACAACTACCAAGCATATAATTGATTCATAGAAGTTTTGGGTAAGCAACACATATAAAAATTGGAAGAACCGAAGTAATTTAATTTCAATAACATTCCTACAATAATGTTCAGTAAAACATACAGGCATTATGTGTTGAGAACTTATATTCTAGATCTGATATTTTTCCTTGAAGGTATGTTTGTAACCTACCTTAAATAAAAGCAATTTCATTCAAGTAGTAAATTTCAAATTGTATTTTTCATTTAGACTATATAATCTTTCAGCTGGTGAATTCTGGGCAGACTCTACTAGTAGTCTTCAGCTCTGATGCCTTGTTCTTCTCTACTTAAGCAAGGGGAAAGTCTTGCATCACTTCATGATCATGGTTGCGTAGCATTCCCTCTGTAATGTTATGAAAGAGGTTGTGTGTTTTGCGTATATGTATCTTCTACTTTTTGTGAAATTGAATAGCAGGAAAAAGGAGCACTAGCGTGAACCTGCAGTAACCAAACTGAAAGCTTTGGATCAGGTTTTAGGTGATTGGTCAGGTCTTTGCAGATGACAGCAAATGTTCCATGTTTAACCAGTTCTTGCACCATGATTTAAAAACTTGTGTTTTAAAGATTTCTGTTGTTTCATAGTACTCAGAATTGATCTGGGTTGTAAATTAGCCAGTTTACCATTTTAGTGGATCTTTAATCTGCTTTATAACAATAGATCCTTGTTTTATTCAGGAACATAGGAATCTTCAGGTATGTTCAGCAGAGATATATAAAAGATAACATTTTCAATAGACTTGTCTATGGTGCTGATTGATTAACATCAATCTGCTATTTTAAATATCAGCAAGAAATTATAAACATGATAGAAACAGACAATAATGGAACTGAATCTATTTAAATCTATCTGGAAGAGATTAGTAAGTCACAGTTCATAGCAATGCAGTGATTTTGTTACAGGACAGGGAACAAAGCTCCTTACATTCTAAATCTGGTTGACCTGTAAGACATGTTTTTCTCTTCAAGATAATGTAATGAATTTATACCAATAAAAATTCCAAACATAACTATTCTGGTTATAAATAATTTAATTCAGTCAGGTACAACTGATCCTACTCATTTTCATCTTTCCAGGGTAGGTTTCTAACAATGTATACCTCTGAAACTGTTCTTAACTTCTACACTTACTAAAGCAATATATACAACATCACCTCAGATCAGTACATTTCTCCAGCCAGATTAATTTTATGGAAATTAATGGAATTGTCCTGTTGCCAAATATATGTTAGCTCAAACCAGTACCTGTTCCTATAATTCAGCCACTAAGCCTTCATATATTTTAAACAAGGAGACTTGCCTTTGAGAAAGGCACACTGAGAACAGTGATAAATCCTTCAGCATGCCATCTGATATTGTGCATTTGTACCTTGATCCTTTCTTTGAAAGACTTCTAAGTCAGTTACAGTGGGCTATGCTAATTAGCTGAGTTTGAAAGGTCACAGATATTAAAGCTGGACAGAGTAAATCCAATCTCTTTTTAGTTTGTAAAGGCTCACTGATGAGCACACCTATCCATTTTCTGATTTTAGTAAGGATCTTGGTGTTTTACATTTTTGTTTTTAAAGAAATTTCCTCGACCAGTTGTTTGGGGCTTTTTTTTTTGGTTTGAGATTTTTGGTTTGTTTTTTTCCCAAAGCATCAATGCCATAAATATCACACACCTAGTGTGGTACAAACCTGTATCTTTAGTGCTGCTCAGGAATCTCTTGTTCCATGCCCTGTCTCTGTTTTGAGACTTCTTATCATCCACAAGTGGTGAAAAGCCCAGATGTGCCAGCCCCTACTTACCCCTCAGCTGTAAAACCCTTCATGGAGCAGTGGGCACAGACATGACGCACTTTACGGGCCCGTGCCCTGTCTGTGGGCAGGGTGAGACCATGCTAGGGTGTATATACACACAAATGACACCAGCCCTGGCTTCCTCTTACAGCTCCTCCTAGGACCTTCTCCTGGCCGGTACCAATGCTGTCAGTGATCCCAGAAGTCGTGTGCTCCCAGTTCTCCTCTTGGAGCAACAAATGCAGTTCAGGGATGTGATGCTTGACTGTTCCCTCTGCGCCTCTTGGACCCACGTCTGAGCCTTCAGCCCTCATGCTGCTCATTAGTTGTCCTCCTTGTGCTTTCATCAGAAGCCATTTACCAACTGGGGATGGCTAATAGCTGTGGTTAGGGCAGGAAGGAAAGGGACAGTTGATGCCAGACGTATATTGAGCTGTGACTGCATTCTGATGCCAGTGCTCTAGGTGGTGGAGCAGTCTAGTGGGACCCAAGCTGTGGAGATCAATACTTCCCTTACATGACAAACAAACACAGAACAAAAGTCCCGAACCAGTAGCTGCTACCTCTATCCTTCCTGTTACATATAGCAGCAATGGCAGCAACAAGCCTGACTCTTCCTTCACCCAGTACAATGTAAAAGAAAATGTTACACTCGATTAATCATGTTTTATGTTCTGCCAACAGCACAGGAGAGAATTTTCAATGTTACTTTTCTCTGATTCTTTGCTGTAAGGGTATGTAGAATTCATGGCATAAAAGTACAGTGTTCCTGTGACTCTTTCAGGCCTTATCAAATACCATTAAGTTGAGCTATAGTATATTCCAACTGTTACACGAATAAGTGGGTGCCTACCTGCATATAGGAAATTACAAGGGTATTGCAGAAGCTGGTAAGTAGAACACATTTAAGATCAGCTGAAAGGTATTACAACAGCTGGCTTTGCTGAAGCTGAGCACATGATCCCATGTTGATGTTATCACACAACTGGCTGATAGGTATACAAGTTTGCAGTATGATTTTGAGACTTTCTGAACCAGAAAAAAGGTTTAAAGAGGAGGAAAAATTGTAGTTCTGTGAATGATTTATCTGTCAGGGGTTGTTAAAATGTGTTTCTGTAACTCCACCCTTCCAAGGGAATGAGATTTACCACTGCATTTGAATCAAAGTGTCACCTGTGCCCAATATCACCCAATTCTTTGTCCCTGTGTCATTCAGTGGAATATAACTCTAAGCCCCTTCTATGTGTGTTGCCATGGGTCCCAGATCAGCATCCTGCTCCATGTGCTGCAAACATCACTGGGGAGCCCCAGGGCTCTCCAGGGCAAGATCTCATCCCTAAGCCTTGTCGCCAAGCCCAGACGTTCTCTTTTCTCTGAGACCACCCTGAACATACTGGTCCCTTATGATCTCAGGAAGAGCCCCTGGTCTCTGAATCATATTTTAAAGTCCCAAAGATGGAATAGGATTAATTTTGTCAACACTGAAGCGAAACTGTGAGTCACAAAGCACACTTGGCCTTGTGCAGGAGCAGACTGCTCAATTCTCAGACAAATGCACGTTCCAGGAGGAAAACGTAAAAATGTAAAAAAGCAGCTATGAAATAAAATTATGTTCTATTTAGAGACAGGATAAAAAGTTTGGCTTAATATCTGAAGCACAAGTGTGGTTTTCTATTTTCTCTGAACCAGCGAAGGTTTTGTGTGCCTGCATTGGAGATAGCAATTTAACAGTTTTCTGCCTTGGCCAAATGCAGGGAGCAGAATGACTTCTTGAGAAACTAGTCATGCTTGCGGCACTCAAGGGTTCCTCTGCTTCCCCAAAAACAACTTTTATGTGAAGACTGGGATTTTGAAAACCATGCAGAGCTGGCCTGACTTTCCTCCTAAATGTCACAAGGAGTGCTGGAAGCTGCTGCTTCTGCGGTTAGCCGGCGACACATACAGGCTTTGGAAATTCTGTATAACAGCATAAATTTCCACATCAATCAAAACCAAATGCACTGTCCTGAGAAAAGTATCAAAGGTTGGACTGATCTTCTGTGTCAGAGCTGAGTGTCGCTCGAATGCAGTAGGTATAATGTGGTGTAGCCCCTCTCTTCTCCCCAGGAACACAGAAGAGCTGGCAGGCTTTTCTGTGCACTGCAGATGAAATCATGACCCCATTGACGTTAATGGGAGTCATGCCACTGGTTGAGATGTGGCCAGGATTTACCCTCTGTGACTGTATGTCATCCAAAACTGGATATGCACTGAAGAGTCTCTCCATTTTATTACTTGGAATTCCATGTAATGCTCTTGTTCTGCTCCATTCTCAACACATCTTTCCAATCTGCATTTGTCTGTGGCTTTTAAAATTTCCTAACATTGCACCACTTTGTATCTATCTGTATCTGTATCTGTATCTGTATCTGTATCTGTATCTGTATCTGTATCTGTATCTGTATCTCCATCTCTATCTCTATCTCTATCTTTATCTCTATCTCTATCTCTATCTCTATCTCTATCTCTATCTCTATCTCTGTGTGTTTCCATAGTCCATTCTGTCACTTACTGAAAAGGATTTTGTAAATAAATACATGAATTGTAAACAGGATAAAAGATATTTTAGGAAATAGAGGATAAAATATGTTCTTGAAGGGTATTTTAATTTTTGGTTGTGGTTCGTCTGAAAATCATTCAATCTGAGAAGACTACCGAACATGAATAAAAACAAACGTCCAGAAGAAATTCCTTATTCATCAGCTACAGAGTCTTAAACTCCTGCTGCAGGTGGAATGATGGTTTGGATTAAAATGCAAGAATCAGGCAGGGTTTTTCCCCCCACCAAAAAAAAAAAAAAAAAAAAAAAAAAGTGACAGTTAAAAAGAGAAACAAAAAAACCCAAAAAAAGTAGACAGAAAGCCTTTTCTTCCTCTAACATGGTCTGCCCTATTGAGGCACCAAATGAACAATTAGTGTTTTTCTTCTTGTCATTCATTTGCTGTGAGTTAGGTTCTCTCTTTGGGGGGATCTTTCTTACGCTTGGACAAATGTTGCCTGTGAGAAATGATTGTTTTGTTGAAGGGAGGGGAGCTTCCCCACAACACACTGAACTTTTCGGGGATCAAAGTTCCTTGCAGAATGCCAGCTCAGTGAATAAAGTCTGATCTTACTCTCCAGAAAGCTGTGGTCATTTTTGAAGAACAAATATTTATATCACAAATATATATATGAATATATGGCACCTGGCCTCATATAAATGAACGGAGTGCAAAGACCTATTCACAGTCTTGCCAGAGACAGCATCTGAAGTACATTATATGTAAGTGCCTGAGAACATGTCTGCACACATCTCATTGATCTATTGCAACTAGGGCATGCAAGGAGATGGGGACTGTTTGTTTCTTATTGTTTATTTAATTGGACACAAGGGATGTTCAGTGCCTTTCTCTTGCCCTAATTTTGCAGTAATAATGGCAAAAAAACTGACGAAAAATGTAGTCTATTGCAAGCTTCTTTCCTGAATTGGAAGGTATGTCAAATGACTTAGGTCTCCTCTATCTCAAAAGACTATGGAAAAAATACTACAGGTAATAGATCATGCAATACTAGTGTCAATCTTCTAAACCATCAAGGCTCCTTTACTTACATTTTTAATAGTGTGAGATCAAAGACTTCCAGGGGAAAATACAGTGAGTTAATATAATCTGTTATTCAGAAGGAATCTGAGTATTTTAATTACATGTGGAAATGGTTTAGAACTGCTTGATAGTAATTTCAGTGCATTACTCAAAGGTAAAGTAATATTTGAAAGATACTGGAAATAGCTTTAATAAAGTAATGAAGTGTGTTGTAATTGTCTCAATATGCATATTTATTAGAATATTTCCAACTGAAAATGAATTTTTGGAGTGAAGGCTAGAGGAGGGAAAGGTTAAGACTAGGAAATGCTGAAGTGTGCTGGCTTAATATCCTGAATGAGAATAATCTTCTTTAGGGGCACTGCAGGTTCTTAGTTTTCTTCTTATCCATCCCACTTGCTGCAATGACATAAAACAATGGGATCCCTCAACCACTTCCTTTCCTGTTGCCTTCATTACACCCTGGAATTTAAAGCATTAATGGTTGTTCAAAGCACCTTGAAGAAAGTTACAGTTAGCTTGTAGATCAAGTCACATACCTCTGCAATCCCTTAATCATTTGCTTTTTTGATTTAGCAAAAAAGGAGAAAGAAAAGCTTGTTTGAAAAGATTTTGGTCGATTTGAGGATTTTAAATTCTAAGTACTAACTTAATGAAGGAAACTGTTATGACTTGTTCTGTTGCAGTTAATGTTAGGTTACATGTGTCAACTTCCCTTTTCCTAGCAAAACCCCTCCAGACCGGCCTGTAATCTTTGTTTGCAGGGACTTTCACACTTTTCCCCAGCTGCCCCTAGCAATGTCTACTGAGGAAAGGCAGTGGTGGGTCTTGGTATCAGTGTTCATATAAAGGAGTGCCAGAGTACAGTTCCAGTACCAGTGTGCAGGCAGAGGATTCAAACTGAGAGATGGGGGGATGCAGGAGCCAGAGAAGAAGTGTAGTTATACCTTTCTCCCTTCCTTCCACTCCTCCTGCACCACCAAATCTCACCATGTCACACTCTGCTGCTTTTTTCCTGGCTTCTCTTTCTCATGCCTTAACTCTGCTCTTCTCCAGCTGGTCTCAGGGTCCTGTGCCCACTTTTCCTGCTCTACTGGGGTTTTTTTACTTCATCTTGGGCACCCTGGCTTATTGAGCTACCCAGCTATGACAGAAAACCAAAGCTCTCTGTAGACTTAATCTGCCACAGAGTGGAGGGAGAGTACTTTAATGTCTGGTTTACTAATGAGCAGGCTAAGATTTTTTTTTTGTTTGTTTGTTTGTTTGCTCTATCTCCTACAGATTTGTTAGATATGTGGGAAGACATTGATGACTGTTCTGGTTCTATGACAAAAAAAGAACCATTTTTTATCCCAGGTATTTGACACAAGCTGTTCTTGTGATATATGTGCAAAGATTAAAACTTTCACATCTGTGTAGAGCCTATAAGTTCCTCTTTAATTCCCTGTGGAGTGTTTCGGAGTGATACACTTAGTGTTCTCATCATAACATTACCTAGTGCACGCAATATGAGTTGGAAGACACCATCAAGGACCCTTAAAAAATTGGAGTATGTTTAAAGAATGTCAAAAAGTCCACTTGCGTGTTAGGAGACTAGGACGAGGTCTCTTTTTCCACAGAAAGCAGTGAAATCTCAGAACACAGCAGTGCCAAGGCACAGCTGGTCCCTGGATAGCCTGCATAGCTCCCTATCAGAAGTAGAGCAAGCCAGTTTAGCACATCGTTGCCTTCTGTGTCCCAAATGACAGTGACACTATTTTAAACCTTGTGCAATTAGGTAAAAAAGGAACTAAACCCCAGTTTTTGACGGGCTGATTATACTGCTCCTTGTCAAAGCTTTAAAGATGTGTGGAGAGTAATTTTAGAAATGCTATATATGTAAGTTGCACTTAAAGCCCTTTGCAAGCCTGAAAGGATGTTTGGAGTTACAGTTTAAAAACAGTGGGATTTAGTGCAACAGGTTTTGGCAAATGAATCACTGCAGTTCCTACAGCTGACAAATTGATGTGGACCCAACAGACTAACACGTACCATGTGTTTATTTTGGCATCAAATTTGGAAAAATTATTTGGAGAAAAAATTGTATTATTCAACAGATTTCTTGTTTTGTGTTTTTAACTTCCTTTACTTGAAATCACAAAGGTAAAGTTCAGAAAGTCCTTGTGACTGGTACCATATTTATCATGTTATTATAAACTAACAATACTATTACATGATATTTTATGTATTAGACTATCTGAACATAGAAATTCTCTCACTACTAAAATGGAACAACACTTGTCTATATCCCATCTTGTAGAGTCTCTCTCTCTACAGGTTGAGTAGAGCAGCACTTTGTACTTCTCCAGACTGCCTCAGTTCTTTTGTGACCATGTCTACATACCACAGAAGCTCAAGGCTATTTTTGTATTCATGAGAGTTTAAATTAAGTTGGATATGTCTCAGGAAAAAAAAAAAAAAGTTCTAACCTAATTGTGAGAACGAGCTAATTCTGTGTGTGACATTCTATGAATTTCTACCAATTTTGCTATGCAGGAAATAGATTTCATGACACTAATGCCTTTTGATCCTAAGATTTCTGACAGATGGCATATTCTGAAATTCTTGTTGGCTTTCTCAACCCTGCTGGGCTTCCTTTTTTTGTTTTATTTTTATTTTATTTTGAAAAAGTCCTTTAAAAAGTTCTGATTAAACAGTAAACAAATAACAAGTCTTTTTCCATCTGCAGAGAATTTAAAATTAGGTTTCATTAGCGGTTTGGAAAGTATGCCATGGATGCTTGGGAGAAGTGAGGGGAGGTGAGTGACCTCTAATGACCATCAGCCCTGCATTCTCTTATTTGTGTCTTGTTTCCTCTAAGTGCAGCAGCTGGCAACATCCATAGAGACGCTGTTGTGCCATCATTCATTGGATTCCTACAAACGTGACCTTTACTTCCCACCCTCAAACATGGAGAGGGGTCATAGTGTCAGAAGTGGCTATTCTCTACTTCTTCTGGGAATACCTAATAGAGTGAAGGGCCAGTAGTGGATGCTTATGGAAAGATTATGAAAACTATGTTGAGTGCAAAGCAGGCTTTTGCCCCACAACTTCTCCACAACTTCCAACTTACAAACTGCCATTAGTCCAGAGCTTCCATCAGAATCTCTACCTGCTTTTTTAAAATCCTTGTTTTATTTCTTTCTTGACTTAACTCTCATGATAGCAAGAAGTAAATTGTTGTCAGGTACAATGGAACTGTCAGCTGCCTGTGAGACCATGGTCAGAATAACCAACTCCATAAAGCCCAAGAAGACATTCAGTCTTTTATTTGCATTGAGTTTGAAGCAGAGAGCCAGGATGGAAATGCAGGTAAAAAAACAGGAGTGCCTCTAATTACCAGAGAAAGAATAGACTTTTCTGAGCATCATAGTGGCAGCTTGAGATTTATCACTGTGCCAGATGATGTCTGAATACATTAATTTCCAAAGGCTGGTTTCAGTCAAACCTTTCACAGCCTTGTAACAATTTTGCTTAATTTAATTTCCTTTTTGTTTAATATAATTTCCCCTCTTTAAATTTAATTTCCTATGTTGTGTTTTAATAGAAGATGAAAAGTAAAAATGGAAACAAAATATCAAGAACAGGGACAAAAGGAACGCATATCCAAACATATATCCAGGCCCTTATGATTAAGTAAGTTATAACTGATGTACTTGGTAAGACTACGGGCAGGCAAATATAATTTTTTTCATCTCTATTTCTGCATCTCTGGTTATGAAGTTAAAGACCTCAGTACTAATGTCTGTGTTTTATGAGGACATGAAAGAAATGTGAATGGCTTATTCTGTAAATCACTGTTGCTTTATCCAAAGTAATGAGTCTCTGACTAATGAATCAACGGCATAAGCACATCCCACAAGGAAAAAAAAATCTTGCTTGCATCTATGCCTAACTCAGTCTTAGCTGCTCCAGGGTGCTGGGACAGTGCTGATCACAAAAAAAAAGAGAGGGTTATGGGTGTCCCTTTCAGCAATGCTCTGAGAGGCAAA
This sequence comes from Nestor notabilis, assembly GCF_000696875.1. Lineage (NCBI taxonomy): Eukaryota > Metazoa > Chordata > Aves > Psittaciformes > Psittacidae > Nestor > Nestor notabilis. Next base: position 35,946 of record NW_009920368.1, on the reverse strand, counting down.
ACGGTACCGCAGCTAGACAAAACCAAATTCTAATTTGCTAACACAATAAGGCAGTTGTTGTAAAGACAAAACCAAACCAACCAGCCAAAACCCCCCACTTCACTATTTTCTATACATATTAGAAAATGTTTAAACTTCAAAAGAAAGATAAACTAAGACTTTTTAGATATGTAAACCATCTGATTTTAGAACATGTTTTCCCCAGGACCCACCAGATATGCAATGCTGAAAAATAAAAAAATAGTTCCAGTCACTAACTGGTTTTCAGCTGTTAAATTTCTCTTCCCCTTTGGTTTGTCTAGGCCACGTGTTGGGATGTAATTAGAATAAGTTTAAATGGCAATTAAAAACTGTCTGTAGGAATGCTTGAAACAATATACGTATCAGGTGTTGTTTGTAAGAACTTATTGCATGTGACCATAAGCTTTATGGGAATGCTTAGGCCAATTTTTGTCTTTTAATTTTGTAGCCTGGCCACAACACTAGCTAATTAATTTAGGATCATAAAAATCAAGACCTCTTTAAGGCCTTGGTTAGAGTTATTTGGGGATATTTCATTTAAACCACCCTTCTACTGCTGAAATTGAACCTTCTACTCCAACTCGTATCTTAGACTTTTTTTTCTTTGGGCAGAAGTTAATCTAAAAATATTGTATTTTTACACCCTGGCTTAAGTCTTTCTTTTAAATTCTGATCATAGAGAGAGGAAATATGTTGCTGCAAAAAAAAAAAAATTGGCAACAGTAAGTGTCAATGCTCTTGTGCTCAAGAAATTGTTCTTGTCTCTGACAAGGAGGATGACAATTTGGAACGCAGTTGGAAGGGTATGGATGATTCAGTAATTAAAATGAGCATGATTATACTAGAAGCTACTCATGCTGCCATTTGTGACAAAAATAATTGGCTGAGAAAAGAATGTCTTGGCATTAAAGAGCATTTTGCGATATATACAAATTTTTTTCTAGGACTTCAGCATAGCTGGCTGCACAAACAAAGGTTCAAAAGTCTGAAATGAGTGGAAAATATAAGGAGCTATAGAGATAGCTTCTGAGCATATGTCTATGCATGTTTCTGTTGATAATAATTTCATGCTGTTACAGATGGAGGGGAGCATCTGCTAAGCACACAAGAAGCAAAAAAAAGCTGGTGTTGACAAGTTCACCCAAGACAATTAAGGATAATTTATTGCTTTAACAACATAGCCCTGAATGTGGGGCAGGGCAGAATTACATCACCTAGAGAGGAGCATCTGCAAGATTTTACTTCTAAAAGCGCAACTCCTAAAGGCATTTCTCCCTGGATAGGAGGGTTGGTACAGAGTTTCCCTTGTGGCATGGTGGTCCAGCTTCCCTGGCATATGTAGGTCTGGGTGAGTCATGTCCCAGGTTTCCTTGGAGAAAGTGCAGAAGCTGTTTTTCTGAATTGCTCTTGTGAAAATCTGTGAAGCAAAAGCAGGCTGCCACTTTGCCCAGACACAGTGGGTCTGCAGCTGGAAGAAGATTATACAGCAATTTGATAGTCTACTCATAACCTTTTATTTGTACAAACACTGCAAACAGGAGGCCAGATTCTTATATGGTATCAGTCTACACATTTATATATCTCCACTCATCATTATAGTCTTGTGCTCAGTGCAGATTGTCTTGATATTTTTTGTTTTCATTTCCAGTGGTGTGTTGTTTGTAGTCAGATATGACTAGTGTCCTACCAGTTTTTCCTCTTTCGCTGCTTACCCTCCAGCTGATTTTCCAGCTGAACAATAAGCTGAAATAAGAAGACTGAGTTGCAAATGGGTTCAAGTAGCCTGGAAATGTGAACAACAGCTGGTCTGCAATTAAAGAGTGTTTGAGCTTGTCCATGGACATTTAGTCTTAGTTTTCTCACTCAGACTGGTTGCCACATGATCCACACACAAGTGGCTTAAAAAAAGAAACAAGAAAAGAAAAACTAAATGGAATATTTTTTTGAAATTCTTTAGGAACTGTAGTGAAGTGACATGACTGCCAAGAAAGCTTTATTAAATAGCCATTAGACATAAAAAGAAAAATGTTCTTGTAAGAGTCTTGGCCCCAGTCAGCTCTGTGGACTTGGCACGCATTCTAAACATTCTGGATTTCTTTTAGTTCTTTAGTTTTGCTCTATTATCACTGTTTGACTTCAGAGCCAAAGACCTATGTACTTGCTCAAGAATAAGTAGCTCCAGCTTGTATCTGAAGAGTTACTGAATGATTTGTATCTGGTTTGGCAATTTTATGCCCTTTGGTAAGTGCCGTAAAATGCACTCTCTACCACATCTTCATCATAAAATGGACTAAATCCAGTTTCTTATTTGGTGATATGTTGCCACAGGGATCCTTATAACATTACCAGTAGGACTTGGTAAGATATTGAGGTCATTCCTCACTGTAAATTATTATCCCTTACTGTAAATGATTAGACTGTATTAATAGTCAAATATTTCTGAGTGCAGCATTCATAGTCTTGGGAGGGGCTGAAGGTTTTCTGTGCATCTTCTCTTTACTCAGTCTTTTTTTGACAAGTATAAACTTAAAGCTCATCAGCACAAAAACCTAATGGCAGGGTCTTCAAAAGAAGTCTGTTTCCATTGCCATGCTTAACACACTTATAAAAATATAATTTCAAAGCTCATCACTTGGAAAACTAACAGATCAGCTTCAGTAATTCTGCCGTGGAAGCTTATTGCAGTATTTCTGCCTCCAGCGGTCCACGTCTTGCTTATGCCAGAAACTATTAAATGATATTTCTTTTTTTTTTGGCTGAAGTGGTTGATGCCACATCATATTTTTCCTAACTCCCTACTTGACAGTAGGATGATAAACTCTGGTAGGGTGGCAAAGCAAACAGCAAGGGGCTTTATCTTCTTAAACTGCAGCAGTGTATAAAATTTTCCAGACTTGCAAAAAATAGACATTTATCTTCCACAAAGCCACTCTCATCTACTGCAGAAAGACGGTACTTTCTACCTAGTCGGTTAAATGGCATTTACTTTTCAGAAATTCCTTGAATAATGAATTGAGTTTTTTAGCTTGAAGCAAACTGCTGTGGGTTTGGTTTGTTTTGATTCATAAAATGGAAAACCCAGCAAAGTATCAGACCTGCCCAAATAGCAGCAGTACTTGCTAGTGTAACACAAAAGTTGAGGTCAGGGTCTTGCGCATGTTGAACAGCAGAAGCAGGAAATCCTCCTTAAAACACATCCGATGGATTTCTGGTGGCTGAATGAAAACAGCTCTCAGTGTAACCCAACCTTTCCAAACCCTATGAATTGCTATGAAATTGTACTCCAAAAATGTATTGCAATTACACATCGGCATGGCTCCACAGGAAGTTTTGGGGTCTTTTTCATTCAGTAGGAATTCTGTTCCAGAAGCAGAAATTGGGTTTTTTTGGTACTGAGGGAGTTTTTCCTGCCACTCTCTGTTCTGTCATCCCATGATCCCAGTTACCTGGGAAGACAGAGTATAGTGCAATTTGTCAAAGCAAAACAGCATGGATTTCAGTTTTCCAGGCTAAAATTAATTGAAATTCAGTAGTTGCTACTTGAGATGTGACTGAAGCAGAGGTGAGCAGACCATTACAGTTGGGAAACAGTAACTATCCCAAGTCAACCTGCTCCCTGCCTTGCGTGGAGCACAAGTATACTCAGGGCAAACTACTGATCTCAGTTGAAACTTTACCACCTTAGTTCTGGTTTGATGCTCCACAGGTTTTGATTGGCTCAATATAGAAATGTTAAATTTTAAGTGCTTTGTGTATTTAGAGTTACTGTTTGTTTACACAGCAAAACAAAGACATAACTGCAGCATGAACTAGAGCATAAGCCCTTTGGGCACCAAGGATACCATATATCATTTGCAGTCAGTGCTAACATATACCCCAGCATATCTTCATTGCCATCATTGCCTCTGCAAGCTAAGCTTTGGCTGGTTTTGGTCTGTCTGTTTGTGCTAGAGTTGCCAAATATGGCATTTTCATTGCTCAGACCTGTCCTAAAGAAATTTAATCTAGTCCAGACAGCACCACTGGGTGAGATTCATCTCGCCTAATTTCAGCTATTTAATAGTTAGGCAGCAAGTTGAACTAGTTAACTAATAGTCACTGGAGAGGGATTGCCATTTCCAGAGAATTACGTGTCCTGGTCTGTGTTTATGGTGAATAATTTTCTGTAAGCAGCCATCTCTCCCTGTTGAGTGTTGAGTGGTCAAGATGACTAGCTTAGATGATGACTGTAAATTTTTGGTAGCAGGAGTTAGGTAAGATGAAGCCCTCCAAATAATTTTATCTAGGCCAGACAACATTCCCATCTCAAGGTACACTATGTGTAGCCAGTGTTTACAGAACTGGCTAGAGGAACTGTGAACACAAAGAGTATGATATTCTCTTCAAGACTTCTTCAGCCTGGATAGACAACAAGGCTCATCTTATGCTTTTATTCTCCTTATTTGGTATAATTAACCTTAAGAAGCCTTTTTCCTGATGGGTCTTTATGAATTACACACAAAAAGAAATAACATCACTGCTCTTCATTCATGTTTATATAGTGCTCTGTGTGCCACAGAGAGAGGCTTAAATACACATTAAGACCATCAAGAATAAAAGTTCAGAGCCTTGTGCGTCTTGGAATGATGGCTGCAAATAAGAAGAGGACAGTCCTTGCCCTAGGGACTTAAAGTGATTTGACAATAGATGGCTAACATGTTCTGGAAGTGACCAAGGTATGAAATGGACAAATCCTAGTGAGAAGATTCACAGGAGGTTCAAACTTGATTTTATTTGACTAACACCAGGCTGGCTCAGTTGTGGTGACTCACAATGATTTTTCTTGTATCATGAACAGAAAGAACCAACCTAATGTCTGAAAATGTCTGACTTTTCCAAACTTGCTAGACATGTAGTTTATTTTTGCTTTGAGGAGATGGGGAAAACAAAAAACAACCCCCACCCCACCATGTAATGCTTCTATTGAGAAGCAAGCAATAGTTTTCCCATTGCTTTGGCAATCATTTGTCATGATTTTTTCCCCTTCCAGCTAACTCTAATGCTGAGCATAGGAGAGTTGAATTCTTTGTCGGCTTTGAGCATTTTTTTGTGAAAACTTTCTAGTACATGAAAGGATTTAGTTTCAAAACACTGATTTTGTAGGTAGCTAACAAAGATGTCTTTTTTTCTCCACTTTTCCTTGGAATTATTTCATAGAAAAATAAAAATCACAGAATGGGGGGATAATTTTTACGTAAAAGCTGCTACTTGAAGGAGACCTTTTATATGCTTAACAATTTAAAAGAAATACTGAAACTTTTGATACACTACACAGGCAACGCCCTTCACATGAAAATCACTGTAGATCATTCAAGTGCCATATAGTCTTTGTGTCATGATAATCTACTGTATAAAACTAAACAGTCATAAAAGTAATCATTTAGGCAAAAGGTTGCTATTTCATCTGGCAGGATAGTTATTGTAATAATAGTGTATCTATCTGAGGCATGAGAGACTTTAAGAAAGGGGGAGACAAAAAGAACTTTAAAGCAGACAGTGTCTGTTTCCACTAAGGTACTAAATCACATCTTATTTCAGACCAAGGTACATGTTTAAATTTCCATCCAAGTTCTAATCCAGTGGCTTTAAGCTAAGCTAGTATCTGCTGCTGAACTGGATCTGCTCTTGGATAAGGTTCCAGCAATGCTTTTTACTTAATCATGCCAAGCCACTTGGCAAACCTCATGCATACAGACCTAGGGCACAGAAGTCTCTCTCCTTCTTCAGGTTCATATATCTTTTTATCTTTCTCCTTGTGCTGGTGAGACAAGATCTCTGGATAAAATAATCTGTTTTAAGGAATGCATTATCGTTGTAACACTATAGCATTGCTAATATTAGTAGAATAACAACATGCTTTAAAATTGTTCATATTTAAGCACACAGTTAAATGCAGTGCCAGACTACAGACCCAAAGGGTTGGTATTTGTGCTTTTTATTAGGATTTTAGTTCAGTGCTTAGTCTCTACAGTGAAGTACGAGAGACACTTCTAACGGATAATTTTAGTAAAGTGTTCTGATCTCTAGAGGCGCCTTTGTGTCTCCATCAACTATGTAAAACATCTGCATTGTTGCTTACCTTAACCAGGACATATCTAACTTAAAATGCGTTTTCAGCTTGGTCTTTGGATTCCCTAATTTATGAATGCCAGATTTCAGAACCCCAATGACACCTTTTCTTGATACTGTATTTTCAGATATCAGTTACATGCTAAAAAACCCCACAGATGGGTCAGTTGTGTAATATACATTGGTACAGTCTTTCATGGTGAGTTTTTCCCCACACTCTCACTCCTTCAAGAGCCTCTGATCTCCAACAGCATAATCCCACACCACTGCTAACCATGCATTGTCCCCATCTTTTTCTTCATGATGGACAGCCCCTGCCAAAAGTTAGCGAACATGCTGGACTCAAGCCTTTTCAGGAGGTATAAACAAGCCCCTGCCAAAAGTTAGCGAAGATGCTGGACTCAAGCCTTTTCAGGAGGTATAAACAACACCACCAGCTGTCCCTGAGTTTTCACTAGGTTGAGGATATATCTCACAAGTTTCCCAGTTCTGGAGTGAAGGGCAATATGTACAGTTAGATGTATATTTTGTCCCTATCTAACCAAATGTTTTAATTTAGCCCTAGGCAGCTTGAAAAGGTAACAACACAATTTTAAAGTCTAGATTACTGAAGAAGGCTTCAAAACATTGCATAAATCTACATTTTTGCTGTTATTAGGTGACAGTTATATAAATACCTGTAAGTACAAATAAGCAGATTATCTGTATGAAAACAAAATCTCAGAGTGCACTGTAATGACTATAAAAATGAAGAAGTGAACTGAGGCAGCAGATCTGAGGACATGCTGAAAACCCTTGATATCAATGTATACCTTTAACATTTATCTGAAAAAAAAGTTTCTAAATTAGGACAATTCTACCATAGTTCTTTATAGTTAACTTTTCTTAGATGAAAATATGGGCTTCTCCACCTGGTAGGAAGAAAAGAACGCTTGCATAGCTTTTAGTCTCTTTGAAGTATAAGCTTCACAGGACAAATAAGGGTTTGTCAATCATAGAATCATAGAATAGTTAGGGTTGGAAAGGACCTTAAGATCATCTAGTTCCAACCCCCCTGCCATGAGCAGGGACACCACACACCAGGCTCTGTGCAGCCTGGCCTTGAACACCGCCAGGGTTGGAACATTCACAACTTCCTTGGGCTACCTATTCCAGTGCCTCACCACCCTCACCGTGAAGAACTTCTTCCTTATATCTAACCTAAAGTTCCCCTGTTTAAGTTGAAAGCCATGACCCCTTGTCCTACCACTAGAGTCCCTAACGAAGAGTCCCTCCCCAGCATCCTTGTAGGCCCCCTTCAGATACTGGAAGGCTGCTATAAGGTCTCCATGCAGCCTTCTCTTCTCCAGGCTGAACAGCCCCAACTTTCTCAGCCTGTCTTCATATGGGAGGTGCTCCAGTCTTCTTATCATGCTCGTGGCCCTCCTCTGGACTTGCTCCAACAGCTCCATGTCCTTTTTATGTTGAGGACACCAGAACTGGACACAATACTCCAAGTGAGGTCTCACGAGAGCAGAGTAGAGGGGCAGGATCACCTCCTTTGACCTGCTGGTCACGCTTCTTTTGATACAGCCCAGGATACAGTTGGTTTCTGGGCTGCAAGCGCACACTGCCTGCTCATGTCGAGTTTCTCGTTTCAGTTTAGGTACATGCAAACAGAAACAGTGGCAGATGTATAATAATATCGTTCCATTGTATTTGTACATTGTGCTTATAAATATGATAAAAATTATCCAGAAAGTTTTCTCAAATGCAGAATCTCCCTAGTGAGCAATAGATCTCCCTGATCCCTCAAATAGCTCTATATTGACACAAATAAACTTTAGCTATAAAACTTTCAAGACACAATCTTCTGATTTATATTTCTCTTTGCCTTCCTGGTGGTACAGAGAAGATCTATATAGTCAGGATGATGTACCTCTCAGGGGTTTGATAAAGCCACTATAAAACTGCTGCCAAAATATCCGGTCATTTATTTAACTCAAAACACTCTGCCATGCTAGAAAAGAAAAGTTGACTACTGAGCACCAGGAGGCCCAAAATATTCCTACCCAATGGATCATGGATTTCCCAGTATCGCTTATCTTCCCATTTCAGTGCAGTACCATATGTTCCCTGTCGTGGTTTAAGCCCAGCCGGCAACTTGGAACCACGCAGCCGCTCGCTCACTCCCCCCCCTTTTTCTTCCTCCCCCCGCTCCCGGAGGGATGGGGAGGAGAATCGAAGGAATGTAACTCCCACGAGTTGAGATAACAGCTCTCCAGTAACTAAGGTATAATACAAACCACTACTGCTACCAATAATAATGGTAAGAGGAATAACAAGGGAAAAGGACACAACCGCTCACCACCCGCCGACCGATACCCAGCCCGACCCGAGCAGCGATCTGGGCCTTCCGGGTAACTCCCCCCAGTTTATATACTGGGCATGACGTGCTGTGGTATGGAATACCCCTTTGGCCAGTTTGGGTCAGGTGTCCTGCCTCTGCTTCCTCCTGGCTTCCCCTCCTCCCTGGCAAAGCATGAGACTGAGAAAGTCCTTGGTCAGAGTAAACATTACTTAGCAACAACTAAAAACATCGGTGTTATCAGCATTGTTCCCAGACTGAAAGTCAAAAACACAGCACTGCACCAGCTACTAAGAAGGCGAAAAAATGACTGCTGTAGCTGAACCCAGGACATCCCATACAATATTGTAATGTGCCCCATATGTTTGCTTTCCTTGATGAAAACCAAGAAGGCAGCAAATTATCTGCAGCACTGACACACGAATTGTGATTTTTTTTTAGTTCTGGGCTTAGATTAATTTCTTTTACTTTTTATATTCTGCCGGGTAAGTGCTCTCCAGTGAACATTCATATTTCATGAAAAATTGTGAACAACTGTTCAGTGAACGAATGTGCACGAATGTTTCTAAATAACAGGTGTCACAACATAATCTATTTAATTTCTAAGATAGGGATGGTATTTACAAAAAATATCATCGAAAACATCTATAACTGTTCATGTCCATTCTCCAAAACATTAAGAAAAAAACAAACTGAAGATCAAATTCATCCTGGCAAGCAGAGCTATGTCAGAGGTGAATGTGGCCAAAACAGAGATTTGGGTCTCAGCTGTGAACATGGAAATGAATTTGAGTGTTTACTGAGAAAACTCTGACCAGATTTGAGATGAGCAGGAAAAGCAATGCAGGGAGGAATGGTTAAGAGTTGCCCAAATCAAAACTCTCTCCTTCTCTATGTGTGTATGCATGTGCCTGTGTATTTGTGTGTGAAAATAACTCTGAAGCTTTGGTCTTAGGCAGGGCTTCTGATAGCATCATGTTTTAAACTTAATGTAGCCCAATTAACTAACTAACTAACTACACCTGAAGCAATGACATAGCTGTGACATTTTTACTTTGGAGACAGAAAAGACTGACTAAAGATCAGGATGATCTGTTTAAGTCTCGTGTTGGAGAATGTATTATTGACTGTTCTGACTTTCACTTTGTTGTTTTGTTGTGTTGTTTTGTTTGTTTTGGTTTTGTTTGTTTTTGTTTTCATTGCATACAGCATAATTCTTATTGTTTAAACATCTACTATAATTTTTGATAATTACAAATTATGGTACAGATTGTCTACTAGGACATTTGGAAAAACTAATCTAAGTAAGCTAAGTATGTGAACTCAAGCCATATCACATGCCTTTGTGGACACTTGATCTGGTTATTAAAACATTTAGTTTAACTCAAGTCACTTCCAAAACAAATGAAAATAAATTGTATTAAAGCCACCAGTTCACCAGGAGGAGATTCACAGAGAGATCTGGGGCAGATCAGCAAGTCCCCAGAGAAAGCCAATTCAGCATAATTTTTATGATGCCTGGAGTTTACAGTCACAACAACTGCAAGTATATCCCAGCA